>NC_090448.1:702519850-702819850 GCF_031143425.1 Pleurodeles waltl
GTCATCTTCAAATGCTGGGCTCCTTCTTGAGAAATTTAAAGGGCCCCAAAAGGTCAGCAGATAATATTATTCTGACTGGAGACTTTAACATTCACCTGTGTGGGCATCCAAGGGAGGACAGGGATCATGCACCAGGTTGTATGCTCTTACCTGGTTTACACATGGAACACTCCAACCAAAGCTCAATGCTAACTATGCTCATGAGTGAGTTTAATCTAGTGTTATCACTTGACAAACTTGTCTCGCCTAAAGCAAATGTCATCAATCCCACATTGATTGGGAGTGCGTGTGAGTCTTTTATTGAATTTGTTTTCTTTTCTGCCCCGCTTTTCCTGTGTGCATTTAAGGTTGTGATACCATTGAGCCCCTTCAGTGACCATAACCCATTGTGTATACCTCTCTTTTGGTCTTCCCCATTGCAGGCCCGCTCTCAAGGTACTACCAGGGTTGCAAGGGCAAAGATTCAGGTGGTCCCAGGTTGTCCTTGATAGAATTTACAATACCCTTTACTCCCGCTGTGAATTTGAGTTTGGTACTTGTCAGGCTACAAGTTCTAGTTGTTCTGAAATTTTGGGGGCCTTTTCGATGATTTCTTCCACTGTGTCCTCCCTTCTGGAGACAAAGGCACATCAGAATACCTCTGAGACCCCCAAATGGCTTGACAAAGACTGTTCTGTGGCGCTAAGGACCTTAAAGTACGCTTTGAGCGCCAAGTTGAGGTATTCTGCCGTAGTCAAACTTAGTTGTATACATTATAAACAGGAGCTAATGAGGCAGAAGAACACCCTAAGGGATTCTGCCTGGGAGAACTTATTGGAAGCATGCACTCTGAAACACAGCCCTACGTTCTGGAGTAATGTCAATAGCCCCTTTTTAGCCTCAGAACCTGTAGCCTCCTTAGGATCCCATATCACAGAGGAAAGCTGGATGACTCTTTTTGAGGAGGCATATAGTATGTTATCTGACAAAGTCAACAGTTGGGATACCCAGGTGGAAGGGACCTCTAAGTTGACCTTCTTAGAAGATAATAAAATGGGAATTCTGGGCCTAATTAGAAAAAAAAGGCCCTTGCCCCAGACAGAATTCTCCCGACCTATACATTAACAATATGGAGGTTTGGGCCCCCATTTTGACTGCAGTCATTAATGCTGCAATTGTAGAGGGCCTCCACAATTGTCGACTACCTCCAGCGTCGTTCCTCTGTTCAAGAAGAGTAACAGGGTCAATCCTCAATGATATAATCCAATCTCACTGCTGGATTTGGTGGTGAAAGTGGTGGGGCTTGTAACCTGATAGATTAAAGACATGGGCTAAGTAACATACTTTCCTAGCTCTTGAACAGTATGGTTTTCGACCCAGCCGCTCGACTGTGGACCAGTATCTAAATTTATATATGGTCCTTGGTAAATATACAATTGCACGTCAAGGCTTTATTCACCTCGCGTTCATGAATCTTACCTTATCTTTTACCGGGTAAGTAGTGATAAACTATGGCATATCATGCTATCCAAGGGTGTGGAGTGCGACATAGTCATTTTTTAAAGGGATCTACAAAGGAATATGGTGGCACTGGTGCGGTACTCGAAAGATCTGAAATGAACATGTTGTTTTAACATCTGTGGGAATGTACGTCGAGGTTGCATCCTGGCCCCTTTCTTATTTAATTTATATGTGAATCAAATGGAGCAAGTCCTGATCCCCACTAAGGCAGATTGTCCACGGGGGGGGTCTTGCATGTTACCAGTGCTTTTATATGCCAAAACCGCAGTAATAATCGCTAAGACAGCAGTAGGTTTGCAGTCTCTACTGAACTCCTTTGCTATTTTTATGGATAATCTGGATTTATCGGTTAATGTTAATAAATCTTTTGTTATGGTGGCCAGATGTCACTCAGCTAAAACCAAATCCTTCCATTTAAGCACCAGTACCCTCCCAAAAACTAGGGTTTTCTCCTATTTGGGTTTACTGTTTAATTCATCTTTGTCGTGCTGTCCCTTGGTGAACAGAAGAAAGGAGGAATTTGTGTGGGCCAATGCTGCAGTTTTTAATTTTGCACACACAACCAGGGAAACACCCGATTAGGGCTCTGTTGCAGGTGTACAGAGCTAAATGTGTTTCCAAAGTAGTATACAGGAGTGAAGTATCGGGATACGCTAAGCAGAGTGAGCTGTTGATGGTGAAAAACACCTTTCTGCTGCAACTTCTGTGTTCCACAGTGTGCCCCCACCTTTTCTGTCTATGAAGAACTGGGATTGGCTATATAGCAGATAATGTGGAATTTCATCCTCTTTCACATTGGGTAGACATCTGTTCTAGGTCTGAAGCACCACTGAATGTTTGGCCCTTGATCATGCCTACAATATTCCTTGGCTCAAATATATGAAGGACACCCCACATAATCTAGGTACGTTAGTGCCTTCGCCTGTCTGCACACTGTACCTAAACATTAGAGGACAAGACTGGGAGGACGTGATTTTCTGTGGTCACTGCACAGGCATGGAACAAACTTGTGACCAAGCTATGTTTGGAAATTAATCAACATTTCATAGAGCTTTAAAATATATCTCTTTACTTAATATTTCTTTTAGAATTCTAATCATTTTTTTCCTCATTTTATGCATTGGGTTTGCAAAGTGAGTTATCCTTGTAAGCTTCAGAACAAGCTTGAGTAATTGTGCACTCTACAAAAAAAAAGAAATAATGATAATAATGATAATAATAATAAATATAATAATAATGCCAGTCCTCCTTAGGTAAGCGCAAGATACTTTGTGAACACCATGAGGGCCATGGTTCCCAGACGGGCAGCACTTTGAACTGAAAATGTTGGCCACTTACCACAAACCTGAGGTACCAAGGATGTGCAGGATGAGTCAGGATGTAAAAGTAAGTGTTCCTAAGGTCATAAAATCACCTTGCAGTAGTAAAGAGATAACATCATGGAGTGTCACCACGTGAAAGTGCTCTGACAGGATGTGCTTGTTGAGGAGCTGAAGGTAGAGTATGGCCTGAGAGACCTGTCCTTTTTCGGGATGAGAAAGTAGAGGGAGTGCACTCCTTTACCACACTGGTGTGACAGCATAGGCTCTATAACCTTCTTTTGAAAGAGTGCCTCCACTTCCTCTTCGATGAGGCTCTGGAGAGAGCATGTGTTCGCATGGTGGGATGTTTGGCTAGGTAGTGGTGAGCTCCAAGCAGTAGCGCTGGCCTATAGTGGCAAGGACCCACTGAGCTGAGGTGATTTTTTTGTCCACAGAATCAGAAAACCCTGTAGTCTTCCTCCAACAGGTTTAGTGTGATCGAGTGGGGAGTGTGAGCAAGCCAGTGTTTGGAATATCTCAGTGAAAGGATTTGATGACTGTTACATCTGAAATGAGCTAAAGGCTTTAGGGAAGGTGGTACTTGGTGTTTCCATGGTACTGGGACCTGCAAACTGAACCACAAGGAGAAGGTGTCTGGACCCTTTGCCTTGGCTATGTTCTATACTTTTTATTTTCTCGAGCATCTGGTCAACCTGTGACCCGAACAGGTGCTCCCCATCAAAGAGTACGTTGAACAGGTGCTGTTGCACTTCTGGCTTGAAGCTAGAGGGACACAGCCAGGCATGGCGTTGGATGAGCATGCACAACTTGATTCCGTGTGCCACAGCACACACCAAATGGTAGTGTTGGATATAATTTCTCCCTCGGTGGAGAGGTCATGGCTTTGTTTCTGGCAAGGCTTCGGGAGGTGTTAGAGGAGCTCTTCCATTTGATCCCAGTGGGCCTTATCGTACCTAGATAGTAGGCCGATTGAACTGCTGATGCACCAATGGGTGGCTGATTGGGCCACTATTCATTTACCAGCTGTGTCAATCTTCCTCCTTTCATTGTCCTAGCTAGATGCAACATCGGTAGACTGAGCATTGGCAAGCGTGTGAGCTGTGTGGACTGCCAATATGAGTGACGTGAGCTGACCTCTGATGTAAGGAGGATATGAAGGAGAAACTTTATACTTTTTATCCACACTAGGAGTGACCACCCTGGCTTTGACCAGCTTGTTGAATGTTCCAGGAGCCTTCTTCAGCATGCCCATAAGCATGGGTAGAAATTGGAGGGAGCTTTGTGTGAAGGAAAGCATCTACACTAGGAAATCCTCGTTCTCTTGGACCTTATGCAAGTCCACTTTGAAGAACCATCCATGAAGGACCTTGTGGTACAATATGGTGTCATTTGGTGATGGGGGAGCTCGGCAGGACAGAGGTCCGGATCAGTCAGTATCCCTAGCTGGATCAATGTCATAATCATCCTAGGGGTCAAAAGGGGCCTCATAAGGATATAAGGGATAGGAAAGTCTACCCCTGAGTGATGAATGTGCAGAGCCCCAATTAAGTGTGGTTAGGGGTGACGGCGAATGAGGAGAGGGTGAAGGAGAAGATGAAGGTGGTGGTGGAGGGGGTAGAAGAGGGGGGTCTAGGTGGGAGAGGACTAATGCCTCTAACCTGTATCGTCCATATATTAGACGGTGTTTCAGGCTCCAAGGCGACAGCCTCTTCAAATGTCAGATTTCTGTTGCGAGAAACAGTGTCCAAAACCTTGGGAGAAGGCTGTGTGAGATCCTGCCAGTCTGTGGATGGATTAGGAGCTGCTTCTGCTTGGAACTGAGTTCCTGGTGCAGGAGCTGCAAGATCAGCTGCTCCTGGTCATCGGAGGTCAAGGAGGTCAGAGCTTTGGGCATCAGTCTCTATGGCACCAAAGACAGTTGCTGTCCCACCAAAACTGATGACATTTTTGGGTCTGATTAAGTTGTCGGACCTGCGGGTGGCTACAAGGCTGGTTTCGGAGTCTATGTCAAAGGCACAGTTGGTATGGAGGCTGTCGTGGGCATTAGATGCCAGGTCCTCAACTGCAGTTTTGGGGCTGAGGGCTGGATCTGTGTTGGATTCAAAGCCTTGTGCCGGTACTAACCATGGCCCTCTGGCAATGGCATATCAGAAGCTTGCACTTGGCTTCTGGGCTCGATGGCCAACCCCCTCAAGGGTGGTGCTCGGCCTGAGAGTGGTGTTGGGACAGGTGTTGGAGGGGTGGTGACATGAGATTCCTCCATCTCTGACTCAGAGTACGAGCTCGGCTCAGAGGTGATGTGGACATCCTGCTCAGTGGAAGGTCCTAATTGGTGTCCCTCCTCGATGTTGTGGTCCCCAAATAGATCAGGAGTATTATCTTCTTGATGCTGTGACACAGACCGTTGAGGGAAATACAGTTTGCGTTGGTACCTTAGGTTCTTTTTCGATCAGAGGGCAAGAAAGGACGCACCGGAGGCCTCATCATGCTCTGGGGACAGACAGATGTTGCTAATCTGATGGAGGTTGATCCAGGGGTAGTTTGCTCTACACTGATGGCAGTATAGGAAAGGGGTCCTTTCCATTACAATTGCCACATTCCTGAGAACCAAAGATGGGGGTTGAAGGCCACAAGGGGAACTGGCCCTGAAGAGGTGTTTAGAAGAACCTAGTCGTTGAGCCCGACAGAGGTCATTATGACAGAACATTCCACAGACAACGGTATATGTTTTCCTATGGGCATGGAGAACTTAGAAGGCGAGTAAGACGAATACCTATAGCCGTTGACTGGGAGCGCTGTTCAAACACGACTGAACCCAATGGAGATTAAAAAAAAAAAAAATCTAACAATGCAGCCGATGTCCATGTACATTACCAGCAACAGTTGGCATCACTGCACCTTGTCACTCGAAGTCTTCTTTGAAGAAAAACACATTGCACAAGTTCTAGCCCAATACTAGATGGCAGGATTATGCACAGCATGCTTATCTACAACCAACCATCCTACGAACAGTAGTTTTCCCACTAAAATGGATGAAGATCCTGCAGTGGGACGCTGCTTGGAAACCATGGACACTAAAATCACATACCTGACTATGGAAACTAAATCGATAAGGGCAGATATCGCTGGATTCCAGGACAGGCTGGTGGAGTTCAACCATCACATTACTCAAGTGGAGGGCAGAGTATATGCCATCTCGAACAACCATCAGGAACTGCAGCTTCCACAGAATAAACTCAAAGATCTCGAGGATGGGAGGCAGAGAGATAATGTCAGTTTCTTCGGAATACCGGAGCATAAGGAAGGCTTGGACACTAGGGCCTTTCTCAGGGACTCAATTCCACATCTCACAGGCTTCGTCTTTTCCCCTATACTGGAGTTCCAACGTGCTCATAGGATCGCCCCTCTTCACCCAGACACACCTGAGAAACCGCGCCCCATCACAGCTTGCTTTCTCAGACACAAACAAGTGTGCCAACTGCTAACTGCCACACGCACCCACAGTCCGTATTACTATGACGGTCATAAAATACAGATAACAGCGGACTTGTCCAGAGAAACCAACGAGAAACGGGAAGCGTTTCTGGCCCTGAGACCACACTTACGTACCCTGGATGTCAAGTTTGCCCTGTTTGAACCCACCCATATGTGGATAAGAAAGAATGGTAAATCAAGGTATTTCTATGACTCAAATGACCTGAGAATATGTAAAGAAAGCTTCACGATTCAACCTATGGACCAGTCCTCCATGGGATTGCAGGTGGCTCCTCCGTCCAACGAAGGCCCCTCCTCTTCCCAAACCACCGCCTAAAGCCACAGGGCCATCACCATGTCGCAGAAAAGGGGAAGGAACTTTGAACGTCTGCTGAGTTACCAGGATGGCAGGGACAATGCTCTCCAGACGATGGTGGCATTAACTTTAAGACCAATGCAGGAACACATCAAGATCCCCGTTGAGGATCCTGCCCCCTGCAGACTGATTTCCCTCAGGATCCCTTAGTGATGTCGCAGTCCTACCTGCGAACCCGAGAATATCCTGGATACCTACACAATGACTGGCTAAGTAGTATTTCACTTACACCTCCAAGATGCTGTAACCAATGTTCTATTGCAGGAATCTTGCTAGCTGTGTCTTCCCTTGTGACTTATTTATAATTTGCCTATTAATGATTACTGACTCCTGTTCTATTGTATTATGTTCAAGTATTGACCTATCAATTATACCAGTTTCAAGGGCGGCCACCCTCTCTCGTTATCCACATGGAAACTTGCCCATCACCCTCCGCTACACTCCCTGAAGGGTATGGAAACTACCCCCCACCATGGCCCCTGATATATATATGGGGCACACGCCCCCCCCCCCCCTGTTTTATACCCATACCCCGATTCGAACCCCCCCACGTAGTTGTCAAGTACTGACGGGGCATCCTGGATACCATAATATTTTTACCCTATCACCCACCTCTTGGTAAGGAGGCAGGGAAGTTGGTTAAGTGCCCTTAAGACCCCCCTACGTCATCTTTCACCCATGTGCCCTTGGGAGTACTGAAAGGCATTGTGCTATACTAATTTCTTAGCCACAACTCCCCCACTCCTCCAGGGTCCCAATCCGTCCCCCCACCACATATCTGGGCCCTTCCACCAAAAAGAGGAGGCTTCATCCATGTTGCTGTACTTGTTGGCTCCCCGCCCATGGGCTGTACCCGGTATGTTGGTTATTCAAGTTTAGACCCGCGGGCTAACGCTTTTGGGGCTCTCGCAAAGTTATTCTCCTCATCTTAGAGCTGGTTCCGGTGTACCTCTACCTTTCTTCCCTACGTTCCTGTTCTTCCCAGTCTCGCTCTCCTCCTTCTTTTCCTTTTCTTCCCCTGATCCATCATCTTTGCTACCCTCTTCCCTTCTTTCTCTTCACTGCTACCGATCTATACATTTCCTGCGTGACCGAGAGACCTCTAACTACCCCCCCTTGTTTGTTTCTACCCTCCCACCCACACTACCACTTGCTGTTCCAGTTTCTCCTTTGCGACCCAAACTACCTACTGCAGATACCCCATCTTTTTGCAAGTCAATGGCCAACACAGGACCGGGCAGCACCCTATCACTGAAGATTATAACGTGGAATGTAAATGGCCTTACCCACTATATCAAACGTAAGAACGTCTTATCTTATATACAATCCAAAACAGCAGACATTGTCCTCTTACAGGAAACCCGCCTCTCCCACCAGGAATTGGAGAAGCTGCGCCATGAGTGGGTAGGTCGGGTGCTATACAGCAGCCATACCCAAACTGTGGAAGAGAGTTCTCATATGATCTAGAAAACGTGGGTTAGCAATACTACTCCGCAGATCTTTGCGCTTCAAACTCCTTAACACTTGGTCTGATCCGGAAAGCCGCAACATCTTTGCCAAGATCAAACTAGATAACTGCACGATATGCGTTGGGTCATGTATGCCCCTACTGGCTCCAAATGCCTCTTTCTTCTTTACCTCAGCCGTCTTCTGATGCAGATTGGAGGCTCCCAATACCTGCTGGGTGGGGACTGGAATTTAGCTCACAATGCTGTCCTTGATCGTACTGGGAGATTAGACATCAAGCAACAACAATGACAGGGCACTGTTGGGGGACCTGCTAAAGGACCATGGCCTGGTAGACCACTGGCACCTCTCTCACACGACTGACCGGGAATACACTTTCATATCACCAATCCATGGTACCCACTCCAGATTGGACTATTTCTTAACCTCTCACTGAATGAGTCCCCTAGTTAGAGTCCCAAATCCTAGAAGCCGCTCTGTCGGACCACTCACCTGTCCTACTTGCGCTAGATCTAGGACTTGTTGTTCCAAACTGCGAGCCCTGGTGCCTGAACTCACGATACCGCACAACGCAGGGCAAAGACCAGCTACGTTCCCACGTCTCGACCTATTTAAAAGACAACAAAGAGTCAGTCTCCTCCCCCCAGATTCTGTGGGCGGCTGCAAAAGTGACTATACAGGGTCACTTAATGAGGGACACTGCCATAGCGAATGCAAACCGGCGTTTCTGCCAACGGGCACTGGAGACTGCAATAGTTACCTATACGTCTGAGTACACTATGACTCCTTCCCCTCCCATACGCAGTCGCCTGGAACGGGCCAAAATGGAAATCAATGCCCTATAAGCCTCCCAGGTGGAATACGCGTTACAACAAATGAAGGGGTGTCATTATGAGCAAGGCGAGAAGGCAGGCCGTCTCCTGACAGCACAACTACGCCAACAGGAAGCTGCACTAGCCATCCTGGCTAGCCAGACCACGGATGGCATGATTGTCACACACCCACAGGCGATAGTCTGTGGATTTAGGAACTTCTACTAGGCACTGTATGCTCCTGAAAAAGAGTAGGATTACGCCCGCCTTGAGATGTTCTTCAAGAACGCCTGAATCCCTAGCCTCATTGACGAAGGGAGGGGTCTGCTGAAGAGTGAAATAATTAAGGAAGAGATAATCCAGGCGATCTCCAAACTCCCGTACCATAAAGTCCCGGGTGAAGACGGCTTCCCGGTGGAATTCTACAAATGGAATGGAGAGCGGACGGTAGATTTGCTGTATGAGGCCTTCTGAGGAGCAGAACGCACAGGCTTTCTCAGCCCCATCGCTAATACAGTATTCATAGTGGTTCTCGCAAAACCCAGGAAGGACCCTTTACTTTGTGGCAGTTACAGACCTATTTCCCTTCTCAATGGAGATTTCAAGATTCTGGCAGGAGTCATGGCGGCATGCCTCAGAAAAGTGATCCCATTCCTCATTCACCAGGCCCAGGTGGGTTTTGTACCTGGACGGTCCATCAGAAATCATCTGCGTACCCTCGTGCATACCCTATGGACCACCAAGGACTTGCAAGATGAAGCCTTCACCCTCTCCCTGGATGCCGAGAAAGCATTTGACAGTATAGAGTGCTGGTACCTCTTTGAGACCACGCAACGTTTTGGGCTAGGCGAATAATTTATAAATAAAATTCAATGGCTATATGACTCCCCCACTGCACAGGTCAACTGCGGGGGTTGTCTCAGAACCAATCACTGTCCAACGCGGGACCCGACAGAGCTGCCCGCTGTCACCCTTATTGTTCCTTTTAGCAGTTAAACCCTTAGCGACTTCTATCCGGCATTCAAAACGCCTCGGCCCGCCTCATCCTCGACATACCCCGCAGCAGCCACATCTCCGCACACCTGAGACACCTGCATTGGCTCCCTGTCAGCAAAAGGATCACCTTCCGACTTCTCACCCACGCACACAAAGCCCTCTACGACAAGGGACCGGAATACCTCAACAGACGCCTCAGCTTCTACGTCCCCACCCGCCTCCTCCGCTCCTCTGGCCTCGCACTCGCTGCTGTCCCTCGCATCCGCCGCTCCACGGCGGGTGGGAGATCTTTCTCCTTCATGGCGGCCAAGACCTGGAACTCCCTCCCCACCAGCCTCAGGACCACCCAGGACCACTCCGCTTTCCGGAGACTCCTAAAGACCTGGCTGTTCGAACAGCGATAACCCCCCCCTTTTTCCCCTAGCGCCTTGAGACCCGCACGGGTGAGTAGCGCGCTTTATAAATGTTAAGGATTTGATTTGATTTGATTTCACATCTCATTGCTGAAATCCCCGTTTCAGGTGGCTGTTCCAAAATATATCTCTATGCAGATGACATCCTACTTATACTTACAGACCTTACCAGTTCTCTCCAGGCATTCCGTGTCCTCTTAAATGAATTTGAAGCATTGTCAGGATACAAAATAAACTGGGATAAAAGTGAAGCACTACCCTTGTCCGCAGCGACCACATGTGCTGTGATACAGGACTTCCCAATCCATTGAAAGCAATCACATATCAAATATCTGGGGATCTACATCAATAAAGGTGTAGACCGAATGTTGACAGATAACCTGGAACCCCTGATCACCCGCACGAAACGGGATTTTGAGAAGTGGTCTCATCTGGGTCTCTCCCTTTGGGCGAGAGTGTAGGCGGTCCGCATGGTAACCTTGCCACCCTATACTTATATCCTAGGAATGTTGCCCATGCAAGTTCCCCTCCCATGTAGCGAGCGGTGGACAAATGCAAACGAGCCTTCGTGAGGGGGTCAATGCGCCCCCAGCGCCAAACTCATAGCTAGCAGGGCGAGCGGACGTCAGGGCCTACCATCTGTAGAGCATTATGCACCTGCCCTACACCTCTCCCAACTCGCCTACTTGCTCCCTGGAACGCAAACTCTGTTGCTGTAGGTGACGATCGAACGTACAATGCTGCAGAACTTGCAAGGACTCAATCTACTTTCATACCATACCATACCATGAAATGCACCACCAACCCAATGATACAAGCCATGTTGCAATCCTGGTGACAAGCCCACCGCCTTTTGGGAGTAGACCCGGGGATACATGATAAGGCACCAATCTGGGCTAATGAAAGCCTGGTAATTGGAGGCGAAACAGTCGACTGGGAGGGTTGGAGATTGGCGGGCATTCTGCATATAGACCAGCTTTTAGTAAATGGGGGCCTTAAACTGTTTACGGCCCTGCAAGAGGAATTTGGACTCCCAAAAAGACAATATTTGCAATATCTACAACTTTCAGGATTGTTTTAAATGCCACATGGGGGCTCACCCATGGATCCTCCATCCCTCACCAGTACTTTCCTACATCAAGTCCTGGGGTACATCCAGGGGAGTGATGTCAAGTATCTACAACCTACTGAATCACCACTTTTTCCCTCTACTCCTCTTAAAGTCCCTTCAAACAAAATGGCAGTTGAGTCTGCAGGTCTAATATAAGATGGGTGACTGGATTGACCTACTGGAAGCAAGGGAACATAGTACACGGGAAGCTCAGATTAAATATTGTCTCTTTAAAACCCTACATGACTGGTACTGGACACTTCAGAAACTTAGGGCTGCAGGCCTCCTATCATATATGACCTGCTGGCGCTGCCCTCATGCCCGCTGCAACCTACTCCACATATTATGCAACCGCCCCTCCATTCAACCTTAGTGGGACGCAGTGGGGAACACATTACGGGACACCATACCAGTCCCATTCCCTCTCCCCGAGCCACTAATCATTCTGCTCAACACAGGTGGGATGCAAAGTCTCTCTCACCCACAAGCCCGCCTATTACACACGGCGCTAGCCACTGCTAAACAGTGTGTCCTCCGACATTGGCTGGCGACCCTGCCTGTAGGAGGTTGGCCTGGTTTGTAGTGGGTACCTTGGGTACTTACACCTTATACCAGGTCCAGTTATCCCTTATTAGTGAAATGTAGTAGTGTTCTAGCAGCTTAGGCTGAGGTAGCTATAGCAGAGCAGCTTAGGCTGAACTAGGAGACATGCAAAGCTCCTGCAATACCACTTATAGTTTCACAGTACTTATATACAAGTAAGGACAGTACTCAGTGTTACCAAAAATAAAGGTAGTTTATTTGGATGACACAAGGCCAAAAATATCTTAGAGGCAATCCTCCTTCTGGAGGTAAGTATTATACACAATATATACACTAGACACCAAAATAAGGTAGGTAATTAGACATAGGATAGTAAAAACAATAGGAAATGCTATAGAATGCAAGGGGAGAAAACAGGTCTAGGGGCAGCACAAACAATATACTAAGAAAGTGGAATGCAAACCACAATTTCCCCCCTAAACAAGTGTAGTGTGTAGAGAATCGCTGGGAGAGTAAGAATACAGTAAAGGTAAGTATATTACCCCACCCCAGAGCCCAGAAAAGCAGGGGTAAAGTACTGCAAGTTTCCTTAGGACACACTACAAGTCGTGATTAGAGTTATTGCAAGAACCAAGCAAGACTGCAAACAACAAATGGTGGATTCCTGGGCCTGAAGATCTGCAAAGGAAGGAGACCAAGTCCAGAAGTCGGAAGAAGTTCCAGGAAGGACAGGAGCCCCTGCCGACCCAGAAGAGGGTGCAAAAGAAGAGCCTCCGGTTAGAAGAAGAAGACTGCAGAAATGCACCTAAGGAAGATGTCAGTGGCTTCCTGCGTGATGCAATGGATGTCCCACAGAGAGATGTTGCATGCCGGCGAGTTTTGGTGCTGGATTTGTCCAACAAGCCTTGGTTACGGCAAAGTAGCGCTTTGTGTCAACGTGGCCCTATCTGGACCCAGGAGTGACCTGGGGGCCTCAACTTTGCGTGAGGATGAAGATGGGGCTCTCAGCACTCATCATGTCATAATCATCCTAGGGGTCATCCTGACACTCGGGGTCAAAAGGGGCCTCATAAGGATATAAGGGATAGGAAAGTCTACCCCCGAGTGATGAATGTGCAGAGCCCCAATTAAGTGTGGTTAGGGGTGACGGCGAATGAGGAGAGGGTGAAGGAGAAGATGAAGGTGGTGGTGGAGGGGGTAGAAGAGGGGGATCTAGGTGGGAGAGGACTAATGCCTCTAACCTGTATCGTCCATATCTTAGACGGTGTTTCAGGCTCCAAGGCGACAGCCTCTTCAAATGTCAGATTTCTGTTGCGAGAAACAGCGTCCAAAACCTTGGGAGAAGGCTGTGTGAGATCCTGCCAGTCTGTGGATGGATTAGGAGCTGCTTCTGCTTGGAACTGAGTTCCTGGTGCAGGAGCTGCAAGATCAGCTGCTCCTGGTCATCGGAGGTCAAGGAGGTCAGAGCTTTGGGCATCAGTCTCTATGGCACCAAAGACGGTTGCTGTCCCACCAAAACTGATGACATTTTTGGGTCTGATTAAGTTGTCGGACCCGAGGGTGGCTACAAGGCTGGTTTTGGAGTCTATGTCAAAGGCACAGTTGGTATGGAGGCTGTCGTGGGCATTAGATGCCAGGTCCTCGACTGCAGTTTTGGGGCTGAGGGCTGGATCTGTGTTGGATTCAAAGCCTTGTGCCGGTACTAACCATGGCCCTCTGGCAATGGCATATCAGAAGCTTGCACTTGGCTTCTGGGCGCGATGGCCAACCCCCTCAAGGGTGGTGCTCGGCCTGAGAGTGGTGTTGGCACAGGTGTTGGAGGGGTGGTGACATGAGATTCCTCCATCTCTGACTCAGAGTACGAGCTCGGCTTAGAGGTGATGTGGACATCCTGCTCAGTGGAAGTCCTAATTGGTGTCCCTCCTCGATGTTGTGGTCCCCAAATAGATCAGGAGTATTATCTTATTGATGCTGTGACACAGACCGTTGAGGGAAATACAATTTGCGTTGGTACCTTAGGTTCTTTTTCGACCAGAGGGAAAGAAAGGCCGCACCGGAGGCCTCATCATGCTCTGGGGACAGACAGATGTTGCTAATCTGATGGAGGTTGATCCAGGGGTAGTTTGCTCTACACTGATGGCAGTATAGGAAAGGGGTCCTTTCCATTACAATTGCCACATTCCTGAGAACCAAGGATGGGGGTTGAAGGCCACAAGGGGCACTGGCCCTGAAGAGGTGTTTAGAAGAACCTAGTCGTTGAGCCCGAAAGAGGTCATTATGACAGAACATTCCACAGACAACGGTATATGTTTTCCTATGGGCATGGAGAACTTAGAAGGCAAGTAAGACGAATACCTATAGCCGTTGACTGGGAGCTGTGTTCAAACACGACTGAACCCAATGGAGATTAAAAAAAACAACATCTAACAATGCAGCCGATGTCCATGTACATTACCAGCAACAGTTGGCATCACTGCACCTTGTCACTCGAAGTCTTCTTTGAAGAAAAACACATTGCACAAGTTCTAGCCCAATACTAGATGGCAGGATTATGCACAGCATGCTTATCTACAACCAACCATCCTACGAACAGTAGTTTTCCCACTAAAATGGATGAAGATCCTGCAGTGGGACGCTGCTTGGAAACCATGGACACTAAAATCACATACCTGACTATGGAAACTAAATCGATAAGGGCAGATATCGCTGGATTCCAGGACAGGGTGGTGGAGTTCAACCATCACATTACTCAAGTGGAGGGCAGAGTATATGCCATCTCGAACAACCATCAGGAACTGCAGCTTCCACAGAATAAACTCAAAGATCTCGAGGATGGGAGGCAGAGAGATAATGTCAGTTTCTTCGGAATACCGGAGCATAAGGAAGGCTTGGACACTAGGGCCTTTCTCAGGGACTCAATTCCACATCTCACAGGCTTTGTCTTTTCCCCTATACTGGAGTTCCAACGTGCTCATAGGATCGCCCCTCTTCGCCCAGACACACCTGAGAAACCGCGCCCCATCACAGCTTGCTTTCTCAGACACAAACAAGTGTGCCAACTGCTAGCTGCCACACGCACCCACAGTCCGTATTACTATGAGGGTCATGAAATACAGATAACAGCGGACTTGTCCAGAGAAACCAATGAGAAACGGGAAGTGTTTCTGGCCCTGAGACCACACTTATGTAACCTGGATGTCAAGTTTGCCCTGTTTGTACCCACCCATATGTGGATAAGAATGGTAAATCAAGGTATTTCTATGACCCAAATGACCTGAGAATATGTAAAGAAAGCTTCACGATTCAACCTATGGACCAGTCCTCCATGGGATTGCAGGTGGCTCCTCCGTCCAACGAAGGCCCCTCCTCTTCCCAAACCACCGCCTAAAGCCACAGGGCCATCACCATGTCGCAGAAAAGGGGAAGGACCTTTGAACGTCTGCCGAGTTACCAGGATGGCAGGGACAATGCTCTCCAGACTGAAGGGTATGGAAACTACCCCCCACCATGGCCCCTGATATATATATGGGGCACACGCCCCCCCCTGTTTTATACCCATACCCCGATTCTAACCCCCCCACGTAGTTGTCAAGTACTGACGGGGCATCCTGGATACCATAATATTTTTACCCTATCACCCACCTCTTGGCAAGGAGGCAGGGAAGTTGGTTAAGTGCCTTTAAGACCCCCCTACGTCATCTTTCACCCATGTGCCCTTGGGAGTACTGAAAGGCATTGTGCTATACTAATTTCTTAGCCACAACTCCCCCACTCCTCCAGGGTCCCAATCCGTCCCCCCACCACATATCTGGGCCCTTCCACCAAAAAGAGGAGGCTTCATCCATGTTGCTGTACTTGTTGGCTCCCCGCCCACGGGTTGTACCCGGTGTGTTGGTTATTCAAGTTTAGACCCGCGGGCTAACGCTTTTGGGGCTCTCGCGAAGTTATTCTCCTCATCTTAGAGCTGGTTCCGGTGTACCTCTACCTTTCTTCCCTACGTTCCTGTTCTTACCAGGCTGGCTCTCCTCCTTCTTTTCCTTTTCTTCCCCTGATCCATCATCTTTGCTACCCTCTTCCCTTCTTTCTCTTCACTGCTACCGATCTATACATTTCATGCGTGACCGAGAGACCTCTAACTACCCCCCCTTGTTTGTTTCTACCCTCCCACCCACACTACCACTTGCTTTTCCAGATTCTCCTTTGCGACCCAAACTACCTACTGCAGATACCCCATCTTTTTGCAAGTCAATGGCCAACACAGGACCGTGCAGCACCCTATCACTGAAGATTATAACGTGGAATGTAAATGGCCTTACACACTATATCAAACGTAAGAAGGTCTTGTCTTATATACAATCCAAAACAGCAGACATTGTCCTCTTACAGGAAACCCGCCTCTCCCACCAGGAATTGGAGAAGCTGCGCTGCGAGTGGGTAGGTCGGGTGCTCTACAGCAGCCATACCCAAACTGTGGAAGAGAGTTCTCATATGATCTAGAAAACGTGGGTTAGCAATACTACTCCACATATCTTTGCGCTTCAAACTCCTTAACACTTGGTCTGATCCGGAAAGCCGCATCATCTTTGCCAAGATCAAACTAGATAACTGCACGATATGCGTCGGGTCCATGTATGCCCCTACTGGCTCCAAATGCCTCTTTCTTCTTTACCTCAGCCGTCTTCTGATGCAGATTGGAGGCTCCCAATACCTGCTGGGTGGGGACTGGAATTTAGCTCACGATGCTGTCCTTGATCGTACTGGGAGATTAGACATCAAGCAACCACAATGACAGGGCACTGTTGGGGGACCTGCTAAAGGACCATGGCCTGGCAGACCACTGGCACCTCTCTCACACGACTGACCGGGAATACACTTTCATATCACCAATCCATGGTACCCACTCCAGATTGGACTATTTCTTAACCTCTCACTGAATGAGTCCCCTAGTTAGAGTCCCAAATCCTAGAAGCCGCTCTGTCGGACCACTCACCTGTCCTACTTGCGCTAGATCTAGGACTTGTTGTTCCAAACTGCGAGCCCTGGTGCCTGAACTCACGATACCGCACACCGCGGGGCAAAGACCAGCTACGTTCAAACGTCTCGACCTATTTAAAAGACAACAAAGAGTCAGTCTCCTCCCCCCAGATTCTGTGGGCGGCTGCAAAAGTGACTATACAGGGTCACTTAATGAGGGACACTGCCATAGCGAATGCAAACCGGCGTTTCTGCCAACGGGCACTGGAGACTGCAATAGTCACCTTTACGTCTGAGTACACTATGACTCCTTCCCCTCCCATACGCAGTCGCCTGGAACGGGCCAAAATGGAAATCAATGCCCTATAAGCCTGCCAGGTGGAATACGCGTTACAACAAATGAAGGGGCGTCATTATGAGCAAGGCGAGAAGGCAGGCCGTCTCCTGACAGCACAACTACGCCAACAGGAAGCTGCACTAGCCATCCTGGCTAGCCAGACCACGGATGGCATGATTGTCACACACCCACAGGCGAAAGTCTGTGGATTTAGGAACTTCTACCAGGCACTGTCTGCTCCTGAAACAGAGTAAAATTACGCCCGCCTTGAGATGTTCTTCAAGAACGCCCGAATCCCTAGCCTCTTTGACGAAGGGAGGGGTCTGCTGAAGAGTGAAATAATTAAGGAAGAGATAATCCAGGCGATCCCCACACTCCCGTACCATAAAGTCCCGGGTGAAGACGGCTTCCCGGCGGAATTCTACAAATGGAATGGAGAGCGGACGGTAGATTTGCTGTATGAGGCCTTCCGAGGAGCAGAACGCACAGGCTTTCTCAGCCCCATCGCTAATACAGTATTCATAGTGGTTCTCGCAAAACCCAGGAAGGACCCTTTACGTTGTGGCAGTTACAGACCTATTTCCCTTCTCAATGGAGATTTCAAGATTCTGGCAGGAGTCATGGCGGCATGCCTCAGAAAAGTGATCCCATTCCTCATTCACCAGGCCCAGGTGGGTTTTGTACCTGGACGGTTCATCAGAAATTATCTGCGTACCCTCGTGCATACCGTATGGACCACCAAGGACTTGCAAGATGAAGCCTTCACCCTCTCCCTGGATGCCGAGAAAGCACTTGACAGTATAGAGTGCTGGTACCTCTTTGAGACCACGCAACGTTTTGGGCTAGGCGAAGAATTTATAAATGAAATTCAATGGCTATATGACTCCCCCACTGCACAGGTCAACTGCAGGGGTTGTTTCAGAACCAATCACTGTCCAACGCGGGACCCGACAGAGCTGCCCGCTGTCACCCTTATTGTTCCTTTTAGCAGTTAAACCTTTAGTGACTTCTATCCGTCATTCACATCTCATTGCTGAAATCCCCGTTTCAGGCGGCTGTTCCAAAATATATCTCTATGCAGATGACATCCTACTTATACTTACAGACCTTACCAGTTCTCTCCAGGCATTCCGTGTCCTCTTAAATGAATTTGAAGCATTGTCAGGATACAAAATAAACTGGGATAAAAGTGAAGCACTACCCTTGTCCGCAGCGACCACATGTGCTGTGATACAGGACTTCCCAATCCATTGAAAGCAATCACATATCAAATATCTGGGGATCTACATCAACAAAGGTGTAGACCGAATGTTGACAGATAACCTGGAACCCCTGATCACCCGCACGAAACGAGATTTTGAGAAGTGGTCTCATCTGGGTCTCTCCCTTTGGGCGAGAGTGCAGGCGGTCCGCATGGTAACCTTGCCACCCTATACTTATATCCTAGGAATGTTGCCCATGCAAGTTCCTCTCCCATGTTGCGAGCGGTGGACAAATGCAAACGAGCCTTCGTGAGGGGGTCAATGCGCCCCCAGCGCCAAACTCATAGCTAGCCGGGCGAGCGGAGGTCAGGGCCTACCATCTGTAGAGCATTATGCACCTGCCCTACACCTCTCCCAACTCGCCTACTTGCTCCCTGGAACGCAAACTCTGTTGCTGTAGGTGACGATCGAACGTACAATGCTGCAGAACTTGCAAGGACTCAATCTACTTTCATACCATACCATACCATGAAATGCCCCACCAACCCAATGATACAAGCCATGTTGCAATCCTGGTGACAAGCCCACCGCCTTTTGGGAGTAGACCCGGGGATACATGATAAGGCACCAATCTGGGCTAATGAAAGCCTGGTAATTGGAGGCAAAACAGTCGACTGGGAGGGTTGGAGGTTGGCGGGCTTTCTGCATATAGACCAGCTTTTAGTAAATGGGGGCCTTAAACTGTTTACGGCCCTGCAAGAGGAATTTGGACTCCCAAAAAGACAATATTTGCAATATCTACAACTTTCAGGATTGTTTTAAATGCCACATGGGGGCTCACCCATGGATCCTCCATCCCTCACCGGTACTTTCCTACATCAAGTCCTGGGGTACATCCAGCGGAGTGATGTCAAGTATCTACAACCTACTGAATCACCACTTTTTCCCTCTACTCCTCTTAAAGTCCCTTCAAACGAAATGGCAGTTGAGTCTGCAGGTCTAATATAAGATGGGTGACTGGATTGACCTACTGGAAGCAAGGGAACATAGTACACGGGAAGCTCAGATTAAATATTGTCTCTTTAAAACCCTACATGACTGGTACTGGACACTTCAGAAACTTAGGGCTGCAGGCCTCCTATCATATATGACCTGCTGGCGCTGCCCTCATGCCCGCTGCAACCTACTCCACATATTATGCAACCGCCCCTCCATTCAACCTTAGTGGGACGCAGTGGGGAACACATTACGGGACACCATACCAGTCCCATTCCCTCTCCCCGAGCCACTAATCATTCTGCACAACAAAGGTGGGATGCAAAGTCTCTCTCACCCACAAGCCCGCCTATTACACACGGCGCTAGCCACTGCTAAACAGTGTGTCCTCCGACATTGGCTGGCGACCCTGCCTGTAGGAGGTTGGCCTGGTTTGTAGTGGGTACCTTGGGTACTTACACCTTATACCAGGTCCAGTTATCCCTTATTAGTGAAATGTAGTAGTGTTCTAGCAGCTTAGGCTGAGGTAGCTATAGCAGAGCAGCTTAGGCTGAACTAGGAGACATGCAAAGCTCCTGCAATACCACTTATAGTTTCACAGTACTTATATACAAGTAAGGACAGTACTCAGAGTTACCAAAAATAAAGGTAGTTTATTTGGATGACACAAGGCCAAACATATCTTAGAGGCAATCCTCCTTCTGGAGGTAAGTATTATACACAATATATACACTAGACACCAAAATAAGGTAGGTAATTAGACATAGGATAGTAAAAACAATAGGAAATGCTATAGAATGCAAGGGGAGAAAACAGGTCTAGGGGCAGCACAAACAATATACTAAGAAAGTGGAATGCAAACCACAATTTCCCCCCTAAACAAGTGTAGTGTGTAGAGAATCGCTGGGAGAGTAAGAATACAGTAAAGGTAAGTATATTACCCCACCCCAGAGCCCAGAAAAGCAGGGGTAAAGTACTGCAAGTTTCCTTAGGACACACTACAAGTCGTGATTAGAGTTATTGCAAGAACCAAGCAAGACTGCAAACAACAAATGGTGGATTCCTGGGCCTGAAGATCTGCAAAGGAAGGAGACCAAGTCGAGAAGTCGGAAGAAGTTCCAGGAAGGACAGGAGCCCCTGCCGACCCAGAAGAGGGTGCAAAAGAAGAGCCTCCGGTTAGAAGAAGAAGACTGCAGAAATGCACCTAAGGAAGATATCAGCGGCTTCCTGCGTGATGCAATGGATGTCCCACGGAGAGATGTTGCATGCCGGCGAGTTTTGGTGCTGGATTTGTCCAACAAGCCTTGGTTACGGCAAAGTAGCACTTTGTGTCAACGTGGCCCTATCTGGACCCAGGAGGGACCTGGGGGCCTCAACTTTGCGTGAGGAGGAAGATGGGTCTCTCAGCACTCATCATGTCATAATCATCCTAGGGGTCATCCTGACACTCGGGGTCAAAAGGGGCCTCATAAGGATAAAAGGGATAGGAAAGTCTACCCCCGAGTGATGAATGTGCAGAGCCCCAATTAAGTGTGGTTAGGGGTGACGGCGAATGAGGAGAGGGTGAAGGAGAAGATGAAGGTGGTGGTGGAGGGGGTATAAGAGGGGGATCTAGGTGGGAGAGGACTAATGCCTCTAACCTGTATCGTCCATATCTTAGACGGTGTTTCAGGCTCCAAGGCGACAGCCTCTTCAAATGTCAGATTTCTGTTGCGAGAAACAGCGTCCAAAACCTTGGGAGAAGGCTGTGTGAGATCCTGCCAGTCTGTGGATGGATTAGGAGCTGCTTCTGCTTGGAACTGAGTTCCTGGTGCAGGAGCTGCAAGATCAGCTGCTCCTGGTCATCGGAGGTCAGAGCTTTGGACATCAGTCTCTATGGCACCAAAGACGGTTGCTGTCCCACCAAAACTGATGACATTTTTGGGTCTGATTAAGTTGTCGGACCCGAGGGTGGCTACAAGGCTGGTTTCGGAGTCTATGTCAAAGGCACAGTTGGTATGGAGGCTGTCGTGGGCATTAGATGCCAGGTCTTCGAATGCAGTTTTGGGGCTGAGGGCTGGATCTGTGTTGGATTCAAAGCCTTGTGCCGGTACTAACCATGGCCCTCTGGCAATGGCATATCAGAAGCTTGCACTTGGCTTCTGGGCGCGATGGCCAACCCCCTCAAGGGTGGTGCTCGGCCTGAGAGTGGTGTTGGCACAGGTGTTGGAGGGGTGGTGACATGAGATTCCTCCATCTCTGACTCAGAGTACGAGCTCGGCTTAGAGGTGATGTGGACATCCTGCTCAGTGGAAGGTCCTAATTGGTGTCCCTCCTCGATGTTGTGGTCCCCAAATAGATCAGGAGTATTATCTTCTTGATGCTGTGACACAGACCGTTGAGGGAAATACAATTTGCGTTGGTACCTTAGGTTCTTTTTCGATCAGAGGGAAAGAAAGGCCGCACCGGAGGCCTCATCATGCTCTGGGGACAGACAGATGTTGCTAATCTGATGGAGGTTGATCCAGGGGTAGTTTGCTCTACACTGATGGCAGTATAGGAAAGGGGTCCTTTCCATTACAATTGCCACATTCCTGAGAACCAAGGATGGGGGTTGAAGGCCACAAGGGGCACTGGCCCTGAAGAGGTGTTTAGAAGAACCTAGTCGTTGAGCCCGAAAGAGGTCATTATGACAGAACATTCCACAGACAACGGTATATGTTTTCCTATGGGCATGGAGAACTTAGAAGGCAAGTAAGACGAATACCTATAGCCGTTGACTGGGAGCTGTGTTCAAACACGACTGAACCCAATGGAGATTAAAAAAACAAAATCTAACAATGCAGCCGATGTCCATGTACATTACCAGCAACAGTTGGCATCACTGGACCTTGTCACTCGAAGTCTTCTTTGAAGAAAAACACATTGCACAAGTTCTAGCCTAATACTAGATGGCAGGATTATGCACAGCATGCTTATCTACAACCAACCATCCTACGAACAGTAGTTTTCCCACTAAAATGGATGAAGATCCTGCAGTGGGACGCTGCTTGGAAACCATGGACACTAAAATCACATACCTGACTATGGAAACTAAATCGATAAGGGCAGATATCGCTGGATTCCAGGACAGGGTGGTGGAGTTCAACCATCACATTACTCAAGTGGAGGGCAGAGTATATGCCATCTCGAACAACCATCAGGAACTGCAGCTTCCACAGAATAAACTCAAAGATCTCGAGGATGGGAGGCAGAGAGATAATGTCAGTTTCTTCGGAATACCGGAGCATAAAGAAGGCTTGGACACTAGGGCCTTTCTCAGGGACTCAATTCCACATCTCACAGGCTTTGTCTTTTCCCCTATACTGGAGTTCCAACGTGCTCATAGGATCGCCCCTCTTCGCCCAGACACACCTGAGAAACCGCGCCCCATCACAGCTTGCTTTCTCAGACACAAACAAGTGTGCCAACTGCTAGCTGCCACACGCACCCACAGTCCGTATTACTATGAGGGTCATGAAATACAGATAACAGCGGACTTGTCCAGAGAAACCAATGAGAAACGGGAAGTGTTTCTGGCCCTGAGACCACACTTACGTAACCTGGATGTCAAGTTTGCCCTGTTTGTACCCACCCATATGTGGATAAGAAAGAATGGTAAATCAAGGTATTTCTATGACCCAAATGACCTGAGAATATGTAAAGAAAGCTTCACGATTCAACCTATGGACCAGTCCTCCATGGGATTGCAGGTGGCTCCTCCGTCCAACGAAGGCCCCTCCTCTTCCCAAACCACCGCCTAAAGCCACAGGGCCATCACCATGTCGCAGAAAAGGGGAAGGACCTTTGAACGTCTGCCGAGTTACCAGGATGGCAGGGACAATGCTCTCCAGACTGAAGGGTATGGAAACTACCCCCCACCATGGCCCCTGATATATATATGGGGCACACGCCCCCCCCTGTTTTATACCCATACCCCGATTCTAACCCCCCCACGTAGTTGTCAAGTACTGACGGGGCATCCTGGATACCATAATATTTTTACCCTATCACCCACCTCTTGGCAAGGAGGCAGGGAAGTTGGTTAAGTGCCTTTAAGACCCCCCTACGTCATCTTTCACCCATGTGCCCTTGGGAGTACTGAAAGGCATTGTGCTATACTAATTTCTTAGCCACAACTCCCCCACTCCTCCAGGGTCCCAATCCGTCCCCCCACCACATATCTGGGCCCTTCCACCAAAAAGAGGAGGCTTCATCCATGTTGCTGTACTTGTTGGCTCCCCGCCCACAGGTTGTACCCGGTGTGTTGGTTATTCAAGTTTAGACCCGCGGGCTAACGCTTTTGGGGCTCTCGCGAAGTTATTCTCCTCATCTTAGAGCTGGTTCCGGTGTACCTCTACCTTTCTTCCCTACGTTCCTGTTCTTCCCAGTCTCGCTCTCCTCCTCCTTTTCCTTTTCTTCCCCTGATCCATCATCTTTGCTACCCTCTTCCCTTCTTTCTCTTCACTGCTACCGATCTATACATTTCATGCGTGACCGAGAGACCTCTAACTACCCCCCCTTGTTTGTTTCTACCCTCCCACCCACACTACCACTTGCTTTTCCAGATTCTCCTTTGCGACCCAAACTACCTACTGCAGATACCCCATCTTTTTGCAAGTCAATGGCCAACACAGGACCGGGCAGCACCCTATCACTGAAGATTATAACGTGGAATGTAAATGGCCTTACACACTATATCAAACGTAAGAAGGTCTTGTCTTATATACAATCCAAAACAGCAGACATTGTCCTCTTACAGGAAACCCGCCTCTCCCACCAGGAATTGGAGAAGCTGCGCCGCGAGTGGGTAGGTCGGGTGCTCTACAGCAGCCATACCCAAACTGTGGAAGAGAGTTCTCATATGATCTAGAAAACGTGGGTTAGCAATAATACTCCGCAGATCTTTGCGCTTCAAACTCCTTAACACTTGGTCTGATCCGGAAAGCCGCAACATCTTTGCCAAGATCAAACTAGATAACTGCACGATATGCGTCGGGTCCATGTATGCCCCTACTGGCTCCAAATGCCTCTTTCTTCTTTACCTCAGCCGTCTTCTGATGCAGATTGGAGGCTCCCAATACCTGCTGGGTGGGGACTGGAATTTAGCTCACGATGCTGTCCTTGATCGTACTGGGAGATTAGACATCAAGCAACAACAATGACAGGGCACTGTTGGGGAACCTGCTAAAGGACCATGGCCTGGCAGACCACTGGCACCTTTCTCACACGACTGACCGGGAAAACACTTTCATATCACCAATCCATGGTACCCACTCCAGATTGGACTATTTCTTAACCTCTCACTGAATGAGTCCCCTAGTTAGAGTCCCAAATCCTAGAAGCCGCTCTGTCGGACCACTCACCTGTCCTACTTGCGCTAGATCTAGGACTTGTTGTTCCAAACTGCGAGCCCTGGTGCCTGAACTCACGATACCGCACACCGCGGGGCAAAGACCAGCTACGTTCCCACGTCTCGACCTATTTAAAAGACAACAAAGAGTCAGTCTCCTCCCCCCAGATTCTGTGGGCGGCTGCAAAAGTGACTATACAGGGTCACTTAATGAGGGACACTGCCATAGCGAATGCAAACCGGCGTTTCTGCCAACGGGCACTGGAGACTGCAATAGTCACCTTTACGTCTGAGTACACTATGACTCCTTCCCCTCCCATACGCAGTCGCCTGGAACGGGCCAAAATGGAAATCAATGCCCTATAAGCCTGCCAGGTGGAATACGCGTTACAACAAATGAAGGGGCGTCATTATGAGCAAGGCGAGAAGGCAGGCCGTCTCCTGACAGCACAACTACGCCAACAGGAAGCTGCACTAGCCATCCTGGCTAGCCAGACCACGGATGGCATGATTGTCACACACCCACAGGCGATAGTCTGTGGATTTAGGAACTTCTACCAGGCACTGTATGCTCCTGAAACAGAGTAGGATTACGCCCGCCTTGAGATGTTCTTCAAGAACGCCCGAATCCCTAGCCTCTTTGACGAAGGGAGGGGTCTGCTGAAGAGTGAAATAATTAAGGAAGAGATAATCCAGGCGATCCCCAAACTCCCGTACCATAAAGTCCGGGGTGAAGACGGCTTCCCGGCGGAATTCTACAAATGGAATGGAGAGCGGACGGTAGATTTGCTGTATGAGGCCTTCCGAGGAGCAGAACGCACAGGCTTTCTCAGCCCCATCGCTAATACAGTATTCATAGTGGTTCTCGCAAAACCCAGGAAGGACCCTTTACTTTGTGGCAGTTACAGACCTATTTCCCTTCTCAATGGAGATTTCAAGATTCTGGCAGGAGTCATGGCGGCATGCCTCAGAAAAGTGATCCCATTCCTCATTCACCAGGCCCAGGTGGGTTTTGTACCTGGACGGTCCATCAGAAATTATCTGCGTACCCTCGTGCATACCGTATGGACCACCAAGGACTTGCAAGATGAAGCCTTCACCCTCTCCCTGGATGCCGAGAAAGCACTTGACAGTATAGAGTGCTGGTACCTCTTTGAGACCACGCAACGTTTTGGGCTAGGCGAAGAATTTATAAATGAAATGCAATGGCTATATGACTCCCCCACTGCACAGGTCAACTGCAGGGGTTGTTTCAGAACCAATCACTGTCCAACGCGGGACCCGACAGAGCTGCCCGCTGTCACCCTTATTGTTCCTTTTAGCAGTTAAACCTTTAGCGACTTCTATCCGTCATTCACATCTCATTGCTGAAATCCCCGTTTCAGGCGGCTGTTCCAAAATATATCTCTATGCAGATGACATCCTACTTATACTTACAGACCTTACCAGTTCTCTCCAGGCATTCCGTGTCCTCTTAAATGAATTTGAAGCATTGTCAGGATACAAAATAAACTGGGATAAAAGTGAAGCACTACCCTTGTCCGCAGCGACCACATGTGCTGTGATACAGGACTTCCCAATCCATTGAAAGCAATCACATATCAAATATCTGGGGATCTACATCAACAAAGGTGTAGACCGAATGTTGAAAGATAACCTGGAACCCCTGATCACCCGCACGAAACGGGATTTTGAGAAGTGGTCTCATCTGGGTCTCTCCCTTTGGGCGAGAGTGCAGGCGGTCCGCATGGTAACCTTGCCACCCTATACTTATATCCTAGGAATGTTGCCCATGCAAGTTCCCCTCCCATGTTGCGAGCGGTGGACAAATGCAAACGAGCCTTCGTGAGGGGGTCAATGCGCCCCCAGCGCCAAACTCATAGCTAGCCGGGCGAGCGGAGGTCAGGGCCTACCATCTGTAGAGCATTATGCACCTGCCCTACACCTCTCCCAACTCGCCTACTTGCTCACTGGAACGCAAACTCTGTTGCTGTAGGTGACGATCGAACGTACAATGCTGCAGAACTTGCAAGGACTCAATCTACTTTCATACCATACCATACCATGAAATGCCCCACCAACCCAATGATACAAGCCATGTTGCAATCCTGGTGACAAGCCCACCGCCTTTTGGGAGTAGACCCGGGGATACATAATAAGGCACCAATCTGGGCTAATGAAAGCCTGGTAATTGGAGGCGAAACAGTTGACTGGGAGGGTTGGAGATTGGCGGGCATTCTGCATATAGACCAGCTTTTAGTAAATGGGGGCCTTAAACTGTTTACGGCCCTGCAAGAGGAATTTGGACTCCCAAAAAGACAATATTTGCAATATCTACAACTTTCAGGATTGTTTTAAATGCCACATGGGGGCTCACCCATGGATCCTCCATCCCTCACCAGTACTTTCCTACATCAAGTCCTGGGGTACATCCAGCGGAGTGATGTCAAGTATCTACAACCTACTGAATCACCACTTTTTCCCTCTACTCCTCTTAAAGTCCCTTCAAACGAAATGGCAGTTGAGTCTGCAGGTCTAATATAAGATGGGTGACTGGATTGACCTACTGGAAGCAAGGGAACATAGTACATGGGAAGCTCAGATTAAATATTGTCTCTTTAAAACCCTACATGACTGGTACTGGACACTTCAGAAACTTAGGGCTGCAGGCCTCCTATCATATATGACCTGCTGGCGCTGCCCTCATGCCCGCTGCAACCTACTCCACATATTATGCAACCGCCCCTCCATTCAACCTTAGTGGGACGCAGTGGGGAAAACATTACGGGACACCATACCAGTCCCATTCCCTCTCCCCGAGCCACTAATCATTCTGCACAACACAGGTGGGATGCAAAGTCTCTCTCACCCACAAGCCTGCCTATTACACACGGCGCTAGCCACTGCTAAACACTGTGTCCTCCGACATTGGCTGGCGACCCTGCCTGTAGGAGGTTGGCCTGGTTTGTAGTGGGTACCTTGGGTACTTACACCTTATACCAGGTCCAGTTATCCCTTATTAGTGAAATGTAGTAGTGTTCTAGCAGCTTAGGCTGAGGTAGCTATAGCAGAGCAGCTTAGGCTGAACTAGGAGATATGCAAAGCTCCTGCAATACCACTTATAGTTTCACAGTACTTATACATAAGTAAGGACAGTACTCAGTGTTACCAAAAATAAAGGTAGTTTATTTGGATGGCACAAGGCCAAAAATATCTTAGAGGCAATCCTCCTTCTGGAGGTAAGTATTATACACAATATATACACTAGACACCAAAATAAGGTAGGTAATTAGACATAGGATAGTAAAAACAATAGGAAATGCTATAGAATGCAATGGGAGAAAACAGGTCTAGGGGCAGCACAAACAATATACTAAGAAAGTGGAATGCAAACCACAATTTCCCCCCTAAACAAGTGTAGTGTGTAGAGAATCGCTGGGAGAGTAAGAATACAGTAAAGGTAAGTATATTACCCCACCCCAGAGCCCAGAAAAGCAGGGGTAAAGTACTGCAAGTTTCCTTAGGACACACTACAAGTCGTGATTAGAGTTATTGCAAGAACCAAGCAAGACTGCAAACAACAAATGGTGGATTCCTGGACCTGAAGATCTGCAAAGGAAGGAGACCAAGTCCAGAAGTCTGAAGAAGTTCCAGGAAGGACAGGAGCCCCTGCCGACCCAGAAGAGGGTGCAAAAGAAGAGCCTCCGGTTAGAAGAAGAAGACTGCAGAAATGCACCTAAGGAAGATGTCAGCGGCTTCCTGCGTGATGCAATGGATGTCCCACGGAGAGATGTTGCATGCCGGTGAGTTTTGGTGCTGGATTTGTCCAACAAGCCTTGGTTACGGCAAAGTAGCGCTTTGTGTCAACGTGGCCCTATCTGGACCCAGGAGGGACCTGGGGGCCTCAACTTTGCGTGAGGAGGAAGATGGGGCTCTCAGCACTTCAGCGAGCCCTCAGTCGACCAGAAGGCACCCACGGGAGTCCCAGGACACTGGGACACAGGAGGTGCAAAATGCAGCTGGTGCAGCACCTCAAAGGAAGGTCCCACGCCGTCGGAGATCAAATCAGCGAGTTGAGCGTCGCAGTATAGAGTGCCGGGGACCTGGGCCAGGCTGTGCATGAAGAAATTTTGCAAACAGTCCACAGAGGCCTCAGGAGGTGAAGAAGACGCAGTGCACAGGGGTACTGTCGTACTCGGGGAAGACAAGCTCTTTCCTCCTCCAAATTGGCGATAGCAGGACCTCAGGGCAGTCTGTGATGAAGGAGCCCACCACCTGTGTTCCAAGGAGCATGCTCGTCGCCAGGAGAGGAGTCCAAGAGAACCGGTCGTCGACTTAGAAGGTGCCTGCGTGAGCAGGGAAGTGACTCCGTCACTCCACAGGAGATTTCTTCGGTCCTTCTGGTGCGGGGTGAAGACAGGACGTCCCCAGAGCGTGCACACCATGGAAACTGTTGCAGTTGCTGGCTGGAGCTGAAGTTGCAGAGGAAAAGTAGCCCTTCCGGATACTTTGTTGCTGTTACAGTGGTTCCTGGAGCAGTCTGTGGTCGATCCGAGGTCAGAGTATGAAGTAGTAGTTGCAGAGGATTCCTGCTGGAATCTTGCAAGTAGAATCTGAAGAGAAACCCACAGGGGAGACCCTAAATAGCCGTGACAGGGGGACTGGATACCTTATCAGGTATGGACCTATTAGGAGGGGTCTCTGACGTCACCTGTTGGCACTGGCCACTCAGAGGCCTCCAGAGTGTCCCCACACCTTGGAAAACAAGATGGCTGAAGTCTGAGACACACTGGAGAAGCTCTGGGCACCACCTCTGGGGTGGTGATGGACAGGGGAGTGGTCATTCCCCTTTCCTTTGTCCAGTTTCACGCCAGACCAGGGACTGGGGATCCCTGAACCGGTATAGACTGGCTTATGAAAGGAGGGCGCCATCTGTGACCTTCAAAGTATTTCCAGAGGCTGGGGGAGGCTACCCCTCCCAGCCTGTTACACCTATTTCCTGTAACACATATTTTCAAAGGGAGAGGGTGTAACACCCTCCTCTCAGAGGAAATGCTTTGTTCTGCCTTCCTGGGACTGAGCTGCTCAGACCCCTGGAGGGCAGAACCCTGTCTGTGAGGTGGCAGCAGCTGTAGCTGCAGTGCAAGCCTCAGAGAGCTGGTTTGGCAGTACTGGGGGTCCACAGTGGAGCTCCCAAAACCAGATTTGAAATGGGCGGATAATTCCATGATCTTAGACACCTTACATGGCCATATTCGGAGTTACCATTGTGAAGCTACATATAGGTATTGACCTATATGTAGTGCACACGTGTAACGGCGTGCCAGCACTCACAAAGTCCCAGGAATTGGCCCTGAGCTTTGTGGGGGCACCTTCGCTGGTGCAAGGGTGCCTTAACACTTAGTAACTTTGCACCTAGCCTTCAGTAAATTAAGGTTAGACATATAGGTGACTTTATAAGTTACTTAAGTGCAGTGAAAATGGCTGTGAAATAGTGTGTGCACTATTTCACGCAGGCTGCAATGGCAGGCCTATGGAAGGGTTTGTCTGAGCTCCTTATGGGTGGCAAAAGAAATGCTGCAGCCCATAAGGATCTCCTGGAACCCCAATGCCCTGGGTACCTAGGTACCATATACTAGGGACTTATAAGGGTGGTCCAGTGTGCCAATTGAAATTGGTAAATTAAGTCACTAGCCTATAGTGACAAATTTAAAAGCAGAGAGAGCTTAAGCACTGAGGTTCTGATTAGCAGAGCCTCAGTGACACAGTTAATCACTACTGACAACACACACATTAGGCAATAAATTATGAGCACTGGGGTCCTGACCAGCAGGATCCCAGTGAGACAGGAAAAACATACTGACATACAGGTAACAATGGGGGTAACATGGCAAGAAAGATGGTACTTTCCTACACTGCCCCCCACCCATGATAAATAGCTCAAAGCAATATATCAAACTGCCTCACACAAACGGGTTATTCACAGTCTACAAACCTGGGCCCCTTTCCTTCGTGGCACAGAGAACTTTCACAGTCAAACTGACCTTTCAACCTTTCAGCATCTCCCTAGACCCTCAACTGGCCCTCTTAAGCCACACTATGGGGGTCATTATGAACACGGTGGGAAACACCGCCGTGTTCATGCTGGTGGTCTTATCACAGACCGCCAGCCCCCTTCAGATCCCGCCAGCCGAATAATATACTTTCTGTTGGGCTGGCGGGCGGAAACAGTGTTTCTGCCTGCCTGCCCCGCAGAATGCAAGGCTGGGACATTGCCGACGGCTCCACATGGAGCCGTCGTCAATGCCGCTGTGCGGCGGGTGCAACAGCACCCGTGGCGCAGATCACTGCCTGTAAATCAGGCAGTGAGCTGCGCGGCAGGCACTGCACGGGGCCCTTGCACTGCCCATGCCAAGTGCATGGGCAGTGCAGTGGCCCACAGGGGTGCCCCGGAGCACCCCTTCTGCCAGCTTTTCCCTGGTTGGCGGTAGCCTGGCGTGGCAGAGGGCCACATGTGGCGGCCCTAAATTGTTCAGAATATGGCGGTTCAGACCGCCATGCCGGTGGCGGTATTTTCCGCCACGGCCGGCATGGCGGTCTGAACCACCATGTTCGTAATGAGGGCCTATGTCTTCTTTGTCCAGCAACCCCAGCCCCCCAGGATCACACTCGTACACATTGGACAGTCTACAGGAGACCCTATGTTACCCTTCAATGCCATTCCCCCCAACTTTTCATTTACTCCTCAAAGTCTCTATACTGCAATATGATACTGTAAGTTGCTATAAATCAATAAAGAATTGCTGCAAAAAATGGATAAAGATCTTTACAGAGGTTGCATGTTTCACCGAAGGGCCCCTCCTTCACCATGGAAACAGAATTATTACCTATGAAAGAGCGCTTCGTGGAGCTTGTTAGTTTGGAGAAGTAGTTGAGTATGCCTAACTGTTTGTTTTGAAACATCCTCAGTGACCAAAAACTAAAAGTGTAAAAAATGTGTAGGGGTTGAATATTGGTCAGTTTTATTGATCCCTCCTTAGTCACATGATGAAAAATCACAGCTAAGGCCCATTTGGGACCAAGGTATTCATCAAGGCATACTCAACTATTCCTCCAACGAAGAGCTCAAGGGACAGCTTACTGTTTCCAAGAGTTCCGTTTCTACAGTAAAGAAGGGAGCCGATTATGTCACCTCGGTGAGCGTGTGCATTTGTTCTTTTTAAATGTTACAATCACATTCAGTGGCTCATTTTCCTAAGGTTGTTTCCATCCATCATAGGGACTCTGAAGATGGTCCACAAGGGAAGAACCAGTGTCTCAAATGGCTGCCACTCAGCAGAAAGCTGAGTTTTGTTTTATCATCTGAGCATATACAGAATTGTGTACATTATAATTCTATAGTAGCTATTACATTGGAGGTTAGATTTAAGCAGATTTTAGACATAATTGCATGCCTTCACCTGTTCTGAGATAATCCTTTCTCCCCCTTACTTCTGAATGCTGTGGATTGTTCTGGTAGAGGGGTTCTTCATTCTTTGTAATAAAACACACATCTAGTTCAGCCATTGTATCATCTAAGATAGGGAGACATAAGTGTATAATTCATGCTCTCAATAAAAAATAATTTTCCGGGTCTTTCAAATTTGCAATTCCATTTTAAAGCTTTATGCTACAGGTTTTAGAAGTTAGTCATTTCCTCTAAACACATGTTGAAAAATGAAAGACTCTCAGCCAGACTTTATCCTGCTAGCATATAACACATCCAAATATTGAACACATACAATTGCATTCATACAGTTCCATCTAAGTATGCTTCATGTGAATATATTTATGGCATACATTTCTGGCGTGCAGCCTCCCACTGACCCTAGCATTTGCAAACATGAAATAGGGATGCTGGGAACTACAGTCAATGGCATTTTTTAGAAGCATTATTCCTGCATTACAATGTCATTTTCAGTGACTTTTTAATGGTATTAACATACTACTGTCATCATGTTAAAATACAAAATAGTTTATTGATTGGGCACATTCCATCTTAGTTCAAACTCTCTCCAATTGTGTCTGCCTCTCACCACTACCTAAATTTACTTCATTTAACCTGTGCTGACTTTGGTTTGGACACTCTCCCTGACTTGCTGGGGTGGAACTACGTCCCCCAGCAAGCCCTGCTGCACCACCTTGACTCGAAGAAGGAGGGGCCTCGCAGGGCTTGAAAAGTGCTTCTCTTCATCACAGCACAGGATGCGCTGACTTTGCTTTGGACACTCACCCTGACCAGCTGGGGTGGGACTACGTTCTCCAGCTAGCCCTGCTGCACCATCTTGACTCGAGGGAGGAGGGGCTTTGCAGCGACTGAAAAGCGCTTCTCTTCACCACAGCATGCGAAGCACTGACTTTGCTTTGGACACTCTCCCTGACCTGCTGAGTGGGACTACGTCCCCCAGCAAACCCTGCTGCACCATCTTGACTCAAGGGAGAAGGGGCCTTGCAGAGCATAAAAATCACTTCTCTTCACCGCTGAACAGGAGACGCGCAGGACGCGTCTGGGCGCATGCCCAGGCAAAGACCGGGCAAAGAGCAGGCCCGTCTGCAGCCTGAAGTGGCTGGGCTGGCCACCCCCTTTGGCTTTGCTTTTTTCTGCAACTAGTAATCGGTGAGTGCTTATTGCTGAGGGCCTAAACAGGAACTGTACAGTTAATTCAGTGGGCATGATGAAATGGAAGCTTCTGGGGGACAGGGAAGCCTCTCCTAAGAGGCCACATGGCACCACTTTGGATTCTTTTTTGGTGTGCGCTGTCAGGGTTATTGACAACGAGATCACATTGGCGGAAAGCCGCTTATCAATAGAGTTGGGAGAGTCTATCTCCCTGCCCAGTGAACCCCTTAGTGATCTAGAGACCCTTCATATTCAAAGGGGCCCAATAGCTGAGGTGGCTTATCAAAACTTGCAGGCCTACAAGTGTTTGCCTCATTCTTTAATCACTAGCGGAGATGGAATCCTGTCAAAGAGGAAGAAGAAAAACAAACACACAGGACAAAAAAGGCTCAGAGATCCAGAACAAATAAAGCTGCAAATGCTCAGAGTGCTTCGGTTGATTTGCCCATGTCGCCTTTGTTGCTAAATGCAACCAAGACTCCCATCCTTGAAGTTGTTTGTCTTGCAATGAAACCGGATTTGAACTTGGACTCCATACTTAGTAAATTTGAGATCATGTTAAAATCAAGTCTTGCTCCAATACTGCTTAGACTTAGCAGACTGGAAGATGCTGTGTTATTGCTTCAGAATTCATTAGCGAGCCCAGAAGACCCGGGCGTTACCAATCAGGATATGGCAAGGAATGATTGTACTGAAAAGGGTGGCTCTCTGGGTGGCCACCCCTATAACACTATTTCTCCTTCCATTAATAAAAGGGGTCCAGACATCGGGACAAGTGAGGCTCAAAACAAGGGTGTACTGAATGGGTATAACGTTATATCTGGTTTCTAGCAGGAATGGCACCAGCACAAAGGCACCACAAGGAGTTCCCTTTCTGCATCAGGAGATCTGCCTGCAACCTCTAAATTATCACAAGCTTACCCAATTCAGGTTACATTAGATCTTCCCTCCGAACACTTCCCCTATGTGGCCATTTAAACTAATGTTCCCTGATTTAGTAATAATGTTGAGGAGTTGGCAAGCCAGATGAAGAACAAAGTCTGTCATTGGTTAACATGAAATACTGATTTTAGGAATATTAATTTTCAGGATATTTTGTTTGTCAGCAGGGTTGGTTGGGTAGGCCCATCACCCAAACACACAAATGGCAACTGTATTGTGGTGAACTGAAGATATCCTAACCTCGAAGAATGCCTGTTTAACTATGGTACTAATCTTTATTGGGAGGGTGTAGGACACGGTGCAGGTATTGTTCCCTTTGGGTATTTTTACAAATATCTCATCCCCCATATACATTAGCTCTACCTGTAGGTCGCCCTGCTCCAAATAGGTTCAGGGAACCACTGAAATCCACAATTGCTATTTGTAATAGGTTCCAGACACTCACGAACCTTAACAGTATAGACTGACCCCCGATGGGTACTACTGTCATGTACTGGCAGAAGCAGATCCTCACAAATGTATATTTAGCGGGGACAAATATAGAAAAGATGGTGTAATTACCCAATTAGAAAATCTACCCCAGCCCTTACCATGTCCAAAAGGTAGCTGTAGATTGGATGGGAACAAGGCTGCAGAAGGACCCTTAATGCAGGGCATAGTTCATCGACTTAGGGATACCCGCAGGTTAAGGTAGCTGATCAATATTCTAAAGTGATCTCATGGAATGTTGCTGGATTGAAGCCCAAACTGAATGATCCAGAATGGGGCAAATTCATAGACGGGTGTCATATATGTTTATTTTAAAAAAACTTGCACAACCCAGCTGATTTTTAGGGTGGGTTTCACAAATTTCAGTGTCAAGGCTAGACCGTCGACAGCAGGTTGCCCAGCAGGAGGTCTGCTCATCTGGGTAAAGATATCCTCGGCCTGTAAAATTCAGAGGTTAAACATAGATTCTGTTGATATTTTGAGAATTCATTTTGAACAATTGAGAGGGAACTCTGCAATAAGGCTGATAAATATTTACAATCGTTTTAATAGTCTGAATCAGGACTCCGTCACAGTCTCAACCTTGACTAACTTCTTGGATGATATGAATAGAGGGCATTATCTCATCTTATCAGGAGACTGTAATGCCTCTTATGAGCCGTCAGATTATGTACAAGGTCTTGTTCAAGAAGAAGAAGCAGCTAGGGGCATACAGAAATTGCGGATTCCTCCCCTCAGGAGATGCTCGAAGGTTGCCCAGCAAGTTATGTCTCTCATTCTAGACAATGGTTTTTGTACTTGCAATGGGCGGACTACCTCAGATCCAGAAGCATCCTTTACTTTTAAAATGGCAAACACTCACACCCTCATTATGACAGTGGCTTTCTTAAGACCACCACACTTGCAGTGGCGGTTTTACCACTGCGGTCCCGACAGTAAAGACTGCTGTATTACAAGTTTGGCTGAAGCTAAATCACCACACCGCCTCCATTCCCGACGGTGCGGTCCAACAGCGTGGCCGGCGGTGAGCACCTCTGGGCTAGCGGTATTACGAGGCAGCAAACCATCAGGCTTTTCATGGCGGTTGCCCCACCACAAAAACACCAGTGGTAACGTACCCGGCGTCAGGAATCCCCATCCCTATCGCTGGCATATGCACCCCCACACGTCCACACACATGTAGACCCACACAACACCACCCGACCGCATTCATACATACGTACCTGCCCACTGCATTCATACACCCCCCTCTGCATACATACGCACCACCACCCTCCCCACACATGCACACACACACACTCCCTATCCACACACGCAGTCAGACACACATGCACACACACCCATTCCAACACACACACATGCTCACACACATACACGCACACACTACACACATGCACCTACCCCTCCCCTTCGACCAGTCCACCTGTCTGGGCCGCACAGCAGCCCATAGTTATCCGAGAGGGGGTGGATGTCGGCAGTTTCACCACCAGTGCCGCCCCACCGTGCAAGGACTACCGTGCCATATTACTGCTCGTAATATGGCGGGCAGAGTCCTTGCGGCGTGGTGGTGCTGGCAGGGGAACCACCTCTCACATGCCGTCTGTCAGGCCGACGGTATCGGATTTCTGCCTGTTTATGAGCGGAAATCCGTAGGTGACTTGCAATAAGGCGGTCTTTGGACCCCCAATACTGTCAGTCTTTTGGCGCCCGCTTGGACAGAGGTCTTCGCAAAAGACCGCCAATGTTGAAATGAGCACCTCTGTCTAGGATAGAATATATTATGGTTGATCTGGACCTGTGGCCTAAGGTACATGAAATGAAAATCACAGATAGATCTCATAGCAATCATAATGCACTGGTTTTGGAATTGGCCGACATCCTCTATTTGACTAATTGCTGTGGTGTACCAGATGTCCCTACAGTTTACTCAAATAATAATAGGACGACAAAAATGGCATTTTTGTAAAAACTGATAGGGAGTTGCTAGTCAGTATTTATGAGAAGGTCACTTTGACTCTAATTGCGCTCAAGAACATTCAGCCAGATAACTTGACTATCATGGACAGATTCACTAACTTACTTACATCCATCATTTTTGTAGACAATGTCAGAATGTCCCAGCTAGGTGGAAAGATGTCCCATTATACATGAAAACTATGTTGGCAAGATCAGCCTTGGTTACTGCTGTGAAGAATGGTAATAGTATTGCCATACCAGAGGGAAGGAGATCTTACATTAGAACACAGTTGCACAACAGAAAATGTTGGAAGAAAGATAGCTGGTGTGAATTAGTGCGTCAAAAATGAAAGAGAGCCAGTTATTTTGGCATTAGTTGTCCAACGGGACATCGTACACTCTCAAGAATGAGGACTTTTTTTTATACAACCTGATGTATGGGAATAGCATTTCTCCAAACTGTACTCAGGGGGGCAGTTTGGGGGGGGGAAGGGAATTGGGATCTGACACCGAGAGGGAAGAACAGTATAAGCCCCTAGATTTAGAGGGAAGGGAAATCAATAGCTTTACGCTGGCTGAAACAATAGTTGCTACTGACAGCATAAAAAGGGGCAAAGCACCAGGGCTCAATAGAATTCCGGGAGACCTCTACTGTTCAGGGCTGATTATTTGGGGTTATATACTTAACAAAGTGTTTTAATGATATTGCCTGTGGTGGAGAAATGCCAATTTATAAGACATACAACAAAGGGGACCCTATAAACTACAGGCCAATCAGCCTGATAGATTCTGCACAGAAAGTTTTTGAAAACTAATTTTGACACAGATGCAAATTTGGATTGAGGACAACAGGGTATTATCACACCTGCAAGCTGGCTTTAGGGCATATTCCGGCACCTTAGATCAGGTGTTTTTCTTTTTGTTGATCGTTTGGAAGGCTGCTATGTTAGGGAAGGGGCAACTTTATGTTGTGTTTGTGGAACTTAAATCTGCCTTCAATTCAAATATGCAGGACAAATTGTGGGTTGCTCTGAGGGATGCTGTGATGTCCACAGGTCTGTTGCAATTTATGGTCCGCCTGCATCAAAGCAACTATGCACAAGTTGGGTTGGGTATGGGTGATGCCCTCACTAGTAAAATTACTGTTTCTAGAAGGGTTTTTCAAGGTTGCGTTCTGGCCCCACACTGTTCACCATATACATGAATAAGATAATTGATGCACTTTGTGACTGCGTAAGTGTCCCTCCTAAATTAAGTGGCCAACTAATACCAGCACTTCTTGTTGATGATGATACGCTGTTGATTTCAAAAACACCAATGGGCATGTAGAACATATTAAATAGGTTCACTAATGTTTGTGATAAATTTGGCCTGGAGATCAACTGCCTGAAAACTAAATTCATGACTTCTCTGCCCCATCGTTCATTTAAGGGGAAGCTGAAGGTGGGAATAAAGATTTGAGAGTAAGTTAAGGTTTTCGATTACTTAGGGGTTAGGTTGTCTAGTAATCTGTCATGGTCTGCCCAGATTGAAAAAAGTCAAATGTCACTGCAACACATAGAGGTGGGGATTGTTAAAAAATTAAGCTGATCTGTATTCTGCCTCATTTCCCCGCACTTTAAATTTATTGAGGATAGGTGCAGCCCTATATGGGGCCGCATTGTGGGGTTTGGAACAGACTAAGGGATTGGAGATGGCTGAGAATACATTTATAAGATCTATACTTAACCTACTACTAAACACAATGTTGGTCCCGGTATGCCTTGACCTTGGGTTGAGATGTACTAGCCATATTGCTGTCGTAAAAATCTTAGTGTTCTGGGTGCGGCTATGGACGGGCAAGACACAGATTCCTGTTAAAGAAGCTGTCGCTGAGGAACAGATACTAGATAAGGGAGCAGAGTGTATCCCCTGGTTTAAGAAGATCAAACAATGGTTGTTTAGACTAGATCTGAAGGAATTGTGGGAGGAACAGGAGACCATTACAAAAGATACAGTACTTTTGCTAAAGGGGAGGTTTTGGGACCACATCAAGGGCACCACTAAACACAACGTTGTTGCCCATATCCCTTGACCTTGGATTGAGAACTATTACCCATATTGCTGTCTTAAAAAGCCTAGTGTCCTAGGTGAGGCTATGGACAGGCAAGACACAGATTCCCGTTAAAGAAGCTGCCACTGAGATACAGACACTAGATAAGACGGCAGGTCATAGCCCCTGGTTTAAGAAGATCAAACAATGGTTGTATAGACTAGATCTAAGGGAATTGTGGGTGGAACCAGAGACCATGACTAAAGATAAAGTACTTTTGCTAAAGGGGAGGTTTTGGGACTACATCAAAGTCACTCTTTCTAAATCTCTAGCACTAGGCACTTTAACTGAGCGGTCCTTGGATACTAAGGTGGTCATTACAACCCTGGCGGACGGTGTTACAGGTGCGGTAATACCGCAAACAGGCCGGCGGACAAATAAAGGGAATTATGACCGTGGCGGAAACCGCCAACATAGACAGCCACTTTAACACTCCGCCCGCCACGGCGGTACAGACAAGCAGCGCAGCGGTCACCGCCAACAGACAGGCAGAAGACAATGTACCGCCCACAGTATCACAACCCGCCAATCCGCCACCTTTTCCGGGGCGGATTCACCGTGGATAAAAACACGGCGGACACAGCTTTTGCAATGGGAAAACGCTCACCTTAACACACTCCACGAGGAAGGATGCCACCATGGAGCCGGAACTACAAATACTCCCTGCTCGTCTACGAACACCAGCAACGGCGGCACCGAAGACAACAGTGAGTACTGCACCTACGACATAGGGGAGGGGGGAGGCAAAAGTCAGGGACACACACACGCAACACCCCCACCCCCACCAACCACAGGTGGTTCCCTATTCTACTCACCGAAGAAGGTGTACCAGATCATCATCGCCTGCTCGATGCTTCACAATCTTGCTTTGCGACGCCAGGTGCCTTTTCTGCAGGAGGATGGTCCAGATGGCGGTGTTGTGGCAGCTGTGGAGCCTGTGGACAGTGATGAGGAGGAAGCTGAGGAAGAAGACATAGACAACAGGGAGTCAGTCATACAGCAATATTTCCAGTGACACACAGGTGAGAACATTTTATTTTACTATTACATTCACTTTCACACTTCTACCTCTATCCTGTCTGTCATTTAGTAGCAGTATTTGGTAACTGAGTTGTACCTTTCCATTACGGTTTCACAGGTGTGGTTACCAACGTGTGTCATCTGCTTGCATCCTTCATGGACTTGTGATGTGTGACATAGGTATGTTGGCTTTACAATTGAGAACGCATTTTGACACTGTCTTTGATAATACAAATTTAACAAATCACAGACTGACTCCAGATTGTTTTGTGCTTCAAGGGTGTTTATTTAAGTGCTCAAAAATGGAGGGGGGTTGTAAAATGGTGATGGGGGATGGTGGAGGAATGTCCATGGCAGAGTCCAGTCTATTGGTCACACTGGTGCACTGTCCATATGGGCATAGGAAGTGGAGCTGGGGCAGTTTAAGTATGGACAGGGTAACAAAGTGGGACAGTGGGAGGACAATCAGGGTGGTCTCATTTCCTGGCGGGGGTCTTGCCATCTTGCTCTGTCCTGTTCCTGGATCTCAGGGACCGCTTGCGGGGTGGTTGTCCGTCTGCAAGGGGTGGGGTGCTGGTGTGGTGGTCCTGTGGCGGGCGTCCTGTCCACTAGCGCCGGCGGAGGTGGTGGGCAGTTCATCGTCCAGGCTAGTGTCAGGGGCCCCTTGGAGTGCCACGGTGTCCCTCATGGTCTGCTGTATGTCCTTCAGCACCCCTACGATGGTGCCCAGGGTGGAGCTGATGGTTCTGAGCTCCTCCCTGAACCCCAAATACTGCTCCTCCTGCAGACGCTGGGTCTCCTGAAACTTGTCGAGGACCATTGCCATCGTCTCCTGGGAGTGGTGATATGCTCCCATGATGAAGGAGAGGGCCTCATGGACAGTAGGTTCCCTTGGCCTGTCCGCCCCGTCGCACAGCAGCCCTCCCAGTTCCCCTGTGTTCCTGTGCCTCCGTCCCCTGGACTGTGTGCCCACTACCACTGCCCCCAGGTCCCTGTTGTTGTTGGGGTGGTGGGTTATCCTGGGTTCCCTGTAGTGGTAGACACACCGCTGATCGACCTGTCCTGGGTACGGAGGTATGGGCCCGCTGGGTGGGTGCTGTGCTGGTGTTACGAGGGTGGAAGGTCAGGGTTGGGCTGTGCCTGTGCAAGGGGAACCGACTGTCCCGAGGCCCACGATGGTCCGGGCTGGTCATCAGGATCCAGTAGGGCAGAGCTGCTGTCGTCACTGTGGGCCTCTTCTGTGGGTGGAGTGGAGATGTCTGGACCATCCTGTGTGGTGGCGTTCCGTAGTGGTCCTGCAGGGATATTAGAGCATGATTATTGCATCTGTGTGTGTAATGGTGTGCAATGGGTGGGTGTGCGTGTACCCCAGTGCAAGCATTCCTGTGTGTGGGTTTGTGTGATGATGGTTAGGGGGTTGTTATGGGGATGTGCAGTGAGCATGCTTTGGTGAGGGGTGACCATGCTTAGTTGTGTCATGCAGGGCTTGGTGTTGGGATGAGTGGTTTGTGTTATTAGGACATTAGTGAGGAGTTGGAGTGATAGGGGAGGGGGTGAGGGTGGGGGTGTGTGATAGCATGCAGGTAGGGTGGGGGATATGATAGTTAAGATTTGACTTCCCAGTGTCCATTCCTCCACCGACTCCTCTGTGTCCCTCTGGATGCATGATAGTCAAGACTTGCTCCTCCCATGTTGTTAGTTGTGGGGGAGGAGGTGGGGGTCCGCCGCCAGTCCACTGTACCGCGATATTGTGCATGGAGACCACGGAACGCACCTTCCCCCGTAGGTCGTTCCACCTCTTCCTGATGTCCTCCCGATTTCTTGGATGCTGTCCCACAGCGTTGACCCTGTCCACGATTCTGCGCCATAGCTCCATCTTCCTGGCTATGGAGGTGTGCTGCACCTGTGAGCCAAATAGCTGTGGCTCTACCCGTAGGATTTCCTCCACCATGACCCTGAGCTCCTCCTCGGAAAACCGGGGGTGTCTTTGGCGTGACATGGGGTGGTGTGGGTGATGTGTGGGGTGGTGTAAGTGTTGATGTGTGTGGTGATGTGTAGTGGTGTGTGGGGTTTTGTGCATGGAATGTTGTATGGGTGATGGTGTTGTGTGCCTCTGTGTGGTGGGGTTCTCAATTGCTGTGCTCTCTGTCTCTCGGCTTCCTCAAAATTTCTGGTCGTAGGGGTTTGTGGGTGATGTGTGTTTTATATTGAATTGGGTTTGTGGGAGTGGTGTTTGTATGTGTATCAGGTGTGTGTATTTTGAATTGTCCAATGTGGCGGTGTTTTGGAGATGTGTGTGTATTTAGAGCACAGCAGTGTGTACCGCCAATGGAATACCGCGATTGAAAGACCGCCCCAAGGGATTCGTGGGTCGTGATAGCATGGGGGTGTTTCTGTTGGCGTGACGGTGGAGGAATTGTTTTCATCAGTTTATCACTGACCTTTGGTGTGGCGGACTTGTGTTAGTGTCTGAATTTCGGCGGATTCCGAGATGTGGGTCATAATAGCTGTGGCGGAATTCCGCGGCCGCGCCGGTGTTTTGGCAGTCTTCTGCACGGCGGTAAGCAGCTTTTACCGCCAATGTTGTAATGATCCCCTCAATGTACTTTCACATTGGAGTAATTTATGGATCACATAGAAACACTGTTTGCATGTGCACTTTATTTAAAGTTCAGGTATGGACATTTGCCTGTGAGTTTAAGAAAAAGTAAATGGACGCAGTGTACTTCATCCTCGATTTGCCCAGTGTGTAGCCTCAGTCCTGAATCAGTACAGCAGTTTATGTTTTTTTTTACGTGTGTATGTGAAGTCCAGAAGAAGGTGGATAGTCCCAGCATGTTGGTTGATATCTAATACTCAACTCGTAGAAGCTATGCATATTTTAAGATCAGAGAATACGGAAAGTGTTGTGTTCTCTGTATCAAGGTACCTGCTCTTTGCCTGGCATATTAGGAATAAGTTACCCCACACGATTACGCAGGTCTGAAACTCCTCGTGGATTACATTTTATAATGTATTGCTGTTTTTTACGCTTTTGTTGATGTTTTTAAAAAAAATAAAAGAAATACATTTACAACAAAGTATTTATATGCGCTTTTACGTGACGATGCATTTTCATGTAAATAATCAAATAAACTAATACTACTTCATTTAACCTTGCTCTCCCTCTTGTTCATGCCCCAGAATCTGGCCATGAAGAGTTGGTTGGAAAAAGCAGCTGATGTGGTAGCCCTAAACAGGAGGATAAGGAAAGCAGTTAAGACCCGCCCGACCCACTGGTTCTCGGCAGGGATGGCCCAGGACAGGGTGGCCTGCAAGAAGTTGGAACGACTTTCGCACAGGCAATATTTGGAAGAGGACAAAATCATTTATAAAAAAGGCTCTAGGGGTCTATCATAAGAATATCAGGAAAGCACAAAGCACTTATTATGTTCAGTGCATTGGATAGCAAAGAGATCTTTAAAATTCTTCTCCGGCACTTGAACCCAGTCAGACTCTTTGTGCTCGCCTCAGTGATTCTTTTGAGGCTAAGGTGTGTAAGATACAGGTGAATATCTCTGGTTCCCTCCTACTGTCCGATGTGGTTATAGATGTTTAGGGGGGGTTAAAACTTTGCACTTGTATAGCGCCCTACTCACCCGTTAGGGTCTCAAGGCGCTGTACTCATACCGCTATGGACCCCCTCCTGGCTTTTCCCTGTGAGGTGCCCACTCCTGGGCACCCCCAGGGTGAAGCCAGGCATCCAAGTGCGGTTGGGGCCAGTGTGGAGATTAAGCAAACTATTGCCCAGAGTTGCAGAGTGGGACTCATTAGTTAGATTAGGCACTGAGGCGAGAATTATCTGGTCCAAGGGAATTGAGCCCAAGACCTGCCGAAGCGGGACTTGAACCCTGGTCTTGAGCCAGAACTCTGCTTCAGGGTCTGCCGCTCTAACCATTGTGCCACACTAGAAAACCTAGGGGTTCTAGCTTGGCTTATTTTCTGGTGCCATCGGTGGCCGAGGTGGTGTCTGCTTTTTCTCAATATAAATGTAAATCGGGGGCTCTATCGGAGCCGATTCCCGAATATATATTGAAGTCAGTGGCACATATTATTGGCCCGTTCTTTCACCAGCTATTTCAGGTCCTTGAAAGATTGGTTAATATTCAGCTGACCACTTTTCTGGAGGTCAACAATTTACTTCACAACTCTCAATCTGGGTTTACATCCCATCAGAGTACCAAGACTGCATTTCTTGAGATCTCCGAGTCCATTAGATTTAATCTGGACTCTGGCCTTAATGTTGCCTTGGTACTGTTCAACCTGTCGGCTGCCTTCAACATGGTCGACAACGACATCTTTGCATGGAGGTTAAAGCAAATAGGGGTGATCGGCACAGCAGCAGAGCGGTTGAGGTCTTTTGTGACCGATCGAGAACAGGTGGTATGGTATGGATGAAATCTTTTGCTTCTGAGGCTAAGGGCCTGATATTATGTGTGCGGCAAGGGTCATCCCTCAGCCGCACGTGCGTTTTCTCCCCATCTTACCGGTAGCGCCGGGACACTCTGGTGAGTAGCTGTGTGCTTTATAAGTTTCTGTCATTCATTGATTCAAAAGAACCTGATGCTAGTTTAATCAGTAAGTGCATAGCTCTATGTTTTTTTTGGCAAAGCAATCTCTTTCCTTTGGGTGTGATGGCCATCTTATTTAAAAATGTCTCTAAACTGTGCATCTCTTTCTTTCTACCTTATTCACTGTCATTTATTTGCTTCTTCTATTCTGTCTACAGTGTGTCTGTCTCACGTGTCTCACCTGTCTTTTATGCCTGTAAATATTCTTTTGTTTCATCCTCTTACTTTTTTTCTGCAGGTTCCACACAATATTTCTTCTCCAATAAGACTTTTCTTTTCACTAGGGTTGTTTTCCATACATTCAGCATCTCACAATTTCCTACTAATCAATATATAACTCTACTTGCCTTTTCCCCCTTGTATTACTTCTTTCTACTCAAACTGTATACATCAGTTATACCCTTTCTATTTTGTTATAGTCCATTGGGGGCACACTGTTAGTGACCAGGGGAGGGCCACACTAACATCTCCCAGCTCCACACTCGGTAGAAGGGGCCGCCAACAACTTTGCCTAGAGACACACAAAGGGAAGCCTACACTCCTGCTGCGCGGAACACGCTGTCGGTGACCGGGGAAGGGCCGCACTACATCTCCCAGCTCCACACGTTGTCAAGAGGGGCTGCCAACGACTTGCCTGCGCCCGGAGGCGCATAACGGATACTCCGTGCTTTTACTGCGTGGTGTTATGTCCGAGGGGCTGCGGGAGCGCCCAGCAGCAGGAAGAACAAACGACCGGAAAGAGAATCACTCCACACCGAAATGTTCCGTTGCTCCACACACCTGGGAAAACTTCCCAAGGCCTTTTATTTACAAATCAAACAATTAGGCAATCAGTTACGCCATTGACCCTACCATTGCTCAACATTAGTATAGGGGGAATTAAAGACATCCCCCCCACTACTACAAAACATGGAGGAGTCCATGTACAAAACGTAACAAGTCAGTCAGTGACCGGGGGAGGGCTGCACTACATCTCCCAGCTCCACACGTGGTCAGGAGGGGCTTCCAACGACTTGCCTGTGCCCGGAGGCGCATAAAGGGTACTCCGTGCTTTTACTGTACGGGATGCGCTGTCAGTGACCGGGGGACGGCTGCACTACATCTCCCAGCTCCACACGTGGTCAGGAGGGGCTTCCAACGACTTGCCTGTGCCCATAGGAGCATAAAGGTAACTCTGTGCTCCTGCTGTGTAGAATGTGGGCTAGCCGCGCCCGGGCAGGTGCCCCAGCAAAGACCGGGCCCATATTGGTATGTCATCGATTGGAGGAGACTGGGCAGGGCAACTCCTCTTTCGCTGGTAACACTTTGGGCTTGTTGTGCTGAGTGACCCTTTTCTGCCTTTAAGGATCATCTTTTACTTGGTTGAGGGCATTATGGGGAAACGCAAACAGTCCATGCAGGGGACTAGGGAAATCCCCTCTAACTCCCCCCTCCCCACAAGGTTCTACCTTGGACTTCTTTTTAACCCGGGCCATGGGAGTGATTGCAAAGTAGATAGACCGTGCAGAGCGGCGTTTATCCCTGGATGCTGGAGGGCACCAGATATAATTTGCCCATGCCCAATGGTCAAAACAAGCAAGTCACACTAGTCCCAGAGACTCTCGATGATCCCATTGACTTGACCACCCCCCTAAGCTTGGCACCTGGCTCTGGAGAACCTGTCTCAGGGCCTTTTGCCCAGGATACACTGAACAACAGTGAGCTCATCCCTCCAACCAAGAGGAAACGCCTAACAAAGCCCTTGGCGACCAGTGAATCCCCGTGTCCTTTTGTGGACAAAATGCATTCCCCCTTTTGTGGTCAAAAGGCATTCCCCTGTCAACCAGGAAACGAACCTGCTGGATTCGGACTTTATTCCGGACAGGTTCAAAACTTTGGTCAAACATTGTGTGACCCCCTAAGAGAAAGACAAAATGAGAATGAACTGTTGTTGCCCAGTCCAATCCCGCAACTAGGGCTAACTCTCCCATTGCCACTAATATGACCCAGCGGCCCCTGAAGCTATTATTATTGCACCTGACAGTATTGGTATGCCACCTCAGATCAGTCCAAGGAGGGGCCAACTGGTCCAGTTCATCTGTGGGATGTGAGGTGAGGGGTATTCCCAGATTGAAGGGGGCAGAGGCTCAGAGAGCCAACAATTGACCACCCCTGAATGCTGCCTATATGCTGTGATTGAGTGGGGTGCCCTGCCTTAGGTACCCAGGCAGGAACCTACATCTGAGCTTTTAAATAAAGTCTACCATTTGCTGTGTCGCAACGCTAATTTCGGCATCAGGTAGTATAGTGACATATCATTTACAAGCAGGGTGGACTTGGTGGGTCCTTTGAGAAAGAAGATTGCAGGTGATTGCATAGTGGTCAACTGTAGAACACCTTACCTGGCAAAGCGATTAATTTCCACCCCAAGTCCTCCCTGATACTGCTACAAAAAGTTTGCTTTTGGGCTTTTCTACAGACACCTGCAGCCCCAAACTGTGGCAGGGCCCACCCTTTCTGCTTTGGGTGTTGGAGCGTTGCCACCTACTTTGAATGGCAATAGGTTTTCCCCCCTAACTGACCTGGGTTGTAATGATTGAGTACGAAGTAGTACTGTTTTGGGGTCTAGTACAGGGGATGCCAAATATAATGATCCCTCATCCACAGGAATTCTATTGAAGAGGGTGGGGAATTAAGATTTCTTTCATGGAACTGTGCAGGTCTCAAGGACAAGATTTTCGATCCAGAGTGGCTGACATTTATTTCCCAATTGGATGTGATTTTATTACAAGAAACATGGACCCAGGTGTGACTCACAGTAGAAGAGTTTGAAAGCTATGTAGTTCTGGCCACCCCGCCCGCTGGGCATAGGCCACGGGGCGGTCTGGCTAACCTGTTACGGATGCAAAACATCCCAGGGTTATGCAGGTCCCCTTCCCCCACAATGGGATTCAGATACTATGGGTTGTTTTCTCCAATGCTTCCATTTTTTTCTAGTAAATGTTTACAACTCGGTTTGTGAATTGGGCTGCCAGATCAAGATCCTTTTCCAAATATTTTCTATCCTGGAGGGTAGGTCAGGCTCAAGCTTGGGTTGCTTTAATGTCATTTTGGTAGGAGATTTTAATGCTAAATTGGGCGCCACCTCTACCTTTGTTGATCCTTTTTTACCAGGGGACTTTGCCATGGTCCATGTGGGCTCTGATGCAAGAGGAAAGCTGTTCATCAATATGCTGGGGTAGGCTGGCCTCTGCAACCTTATGGAGTTGGCGGGAGATTCTCTCAGTAGCCGGCCCACCTTTGTAGGGTGGGGCAAGGGGACTGTTATTGAATATATATTTACTTCTAATTCCCTTTGCCACTTTTACATGAGGTATACTCAGATCACAATACAATTGAAGTGAAGATGGTTTTGTAAACCAGTGCTCCCCCCACTAGCACCATCAGCGTGACAGGCTTGCGCCCAAAAGACCAGGGACGAAGGATCGATGTCGTAAAGTCCTGATCCCCAAGCTGAAGGAGAATTTGATTAAGACAAGCCTGACTATGATTTTAGATTCCTTGCTACCCTACAAAGCCCCAACTGAGGTGGTTCTGACCAATTTCCAGATCTTAAACTGTACTATCATATCCATTATGTCTGGCCTGGCTTGGCCCCTTAGAACTTCCGTAGGAGGGTGGTTTGATAGAAACTGTAGACTGGCAAGAAAGAAATTGCATAAGGCTCTCAAGATGAAGCCCAGGGTCGAACAACTTGTTAAGTCTGCTAGGGCTGCCTATAAAATAGCAGTGGAAAATAGAAAGCAAGCCCTTAAGGAATAAATGTTAGAGAAGTTACTGAGTACCTGTCACTAGGGGGATGTTAGGGGCTTTTGGGGTACTGTCAATGAGAAGCCAGCCTATCAAGTCTCTCCTGATTAGTGAATAGTATTCCTGCCACAAAGTGGGTGGTGAATTTTAGGAAGGTGTACTGGCTGGGCACTGACGTCCTTTCAACCATGGCCGAGGCAGCGCCTGTATTTTCACTGGGCATTGATTTCGCAATAGAGGAGGTCAAGTTGGCCATTATGGGTAGCCCTTCTAATAAAGCCCAAGGGTCTGACGGGGTCCCTATGGACCTCTATAAGGGGAATACTTGTTTTTGTGCTCCACATTTGACTATTGTTTTGAACGCCGCTACCCAAACTGACATCCCAAGCTCCTAGAAGTCAGCGGTCATAGTCCCAGCCTTCAAAAAGAGATGTAGGGAGGACCCAGGTTGCTATCGCCCAATCTCTACTCAATTCAACAGGTTAAGATTGTAGGATGCATTATTCTATGCCGCACAGAGGATTGGGCTCGGGCTAATAATGTCCTCTGCTCAGCCTAGTATGAGTTCAGAGAGGGTAGTGGGACAATGGAGCAGTGCCTAAACTTAAATCAGCTGGTGGGTAAATATGTAGTGGTGAGGAAGGAGGCAATCTACCTTGCCTTTATGGGCCTGAGCTGTGCGTTCGACAGGGTAAAATGCTCCAAGCTTTGGTGTATCCTAGATAACCTGGGACTGCCACAACCTCTGGTTAATATCCTCAGAACCCATCACACTGGGGTCAATGTCTGTTAGGTTCGGCCCAGAGGGTGAGTGCTCTGACTCCTTCAGTTTATCAAGAGTGGTCAGGCAAGGGTGTGTTTTGCCACCTATACTATTTCTGCTGTATATAAATGGGCTGAACCCCTCCTTGGTTACCAATGGTAAAGATATACTGAGGGTAAAGTCCCCCTTGGTCCCCTCGCTATTGTACGCCGATGATGCAGTGCTACTCTTGTGCACATCTAATGGCTTTAAGGGCTTGGTGGACCTTTTTGTTCAATTCATGGAGGAACTGGAGCTTGATGTTAACATTGTGAAGACACATTATATGGTCAGTTGTCGGTGTCCCTCTAAACTTAGACCAATCATGATTAAGGGGCATGTGGTCATCAAGGTTGCCTCATTTTCCTACCTGGGGTTACCTTTGATCAGCAGTGTACGTGGACTCCCTGTCTTGCTAATCGTTGTTCTTGTTAAAACCAAGCTTGTGGGTCGTTGTTCAGATTCTCGTGTATGGTGGGAAGCAAACCAGTTTTACCACTTCTCCAGGTCTTTAGGTTGAAATGCTTGCCAGTTCTCTCAAATGGGGCAGCTATCTGGGGAATTCGAAATTGCCAGTCCATACAACGGGAAGAAAATAGATTTTGTAGAAGGCTTCTGGGCATGGGTCCCTCAAACTCTAGCTTCTTCGTACATGATGAGGTGGATCTAGACTATGCAGAGGACCTTGCAAAAATTTCTCCGCTGCTCTTACAGATTACTGTCGGGAGCAGTGACCATACTGCTTTTAATAGAGAGATCATTGAATACTGGGTTAGCTGTGAGCAAAATCCAATGTTTAAATTATATTAAAAAGGGATTGCTTTCCAGAATGGGCACCAGGAGTTGTACCATAGCCCACAGCAGATAACCAGGAGTGATAGAAGGTTAGTCAAGGAGCAATACCTCCAGTAGGCCAGAGAGAAATACTAGCTCTGGGTGACCCATCTTTGAGACACCTTTTACTTCTGAAAATCACAGCTGGCCCAGAGACATAAATCTCCTTTGCTAGAAATCCATGGGAGAGTTCCCTTCTTACCAGATTTAGGTTTGGCATAATTAGGGTCAATCTTTCCTTTCCCGCAGGGCCATATGACCTGTACTCTACTAAATCTTGCCCTTACGATGCTGCCTCACTCCAGGCTCTTGAGCATTTTGTCCTGTTTTGCAGACACCATGAACACCCCAGGAGGAGATTTTTAACGTTGGTCCTTAAAGCGAAGGGCTTTATACAATTTAGACCTGCTTTCAGTGCTTTAAATGGGCCGGTACTCTCCGGTACTGAGTACCGGCACTTTTTTATTTTGAGAGGGAGAGTACCGGCACATCTCAAGAAAAACATAATACTTTTAATTGGAGAGTACCGGCACTTCTCAGAAACAAGCAGGTACTCTGGCACAGAGTACCTGCACTTTTATTTTTCCATTTAAAGCACTGCCCGCTTTACTTTATCTTCAGCTATTAAATGACAATACTGTGGCTTGGGCGGTTTCCTTTTTTTTTTAAAGCACCCTGGTTTAAAAAAAATAAAAAAATTATTGGTTTTTAGTTGACAACAAGTACAGGAATAATCAACATCCTGATTAAACTATCCCTCCGTTTATTCTCCTCCCCTCCTATCAGCGCCTCTTCTTGTGGCATTTATACTAGTTCTATCAGGATTTCCCTTATTGACTGGTATTATTTAAAGTCAAGGCCTAGTAGCATTTTAATGGTTACATTCTTCATCACTTTCTGGTTCCTCGGGTGATGAAGGCTGGTTCCCCTCTTCTGCAGTTGGTTCCTTCATGCAATCTAATATAGAGTCCCATGACCGTGCCCATTCTACAGGGCTGCAACCTCTTGCCGCTCCTTGGTGCAATACCCTCCCTTCTGCCTTGGCCCATTTAATTAATGCGTCCTTCCATCTTTGTAAGTGTGGTCCTCTGGGTCATTCGAGTGTAGTGTAATTTCTCTTTTAGCCAATAGCAATGTTAGGTCAATGTATTTGTGATTTTTTTGGTGTTGGGGCAGGGAAACTCCTCTAGTAGAGCCGTCATTGGTGAGGTCTGAAGTCTCCTTTCTCTTACTGCAGTTATGTTCTGGAACACCCAGTCCCAGATGAGTCCAATCCCCACGCAGCTCCATAGCATATGGACGAGGTCTGCATCCTACACTGAGCATCGGGGGCATCCACCATCCCTAGTTTTAAATATCTTTGCTAACTTATGGGGGGTGAGGTATGCTCTGTGGAATACATAGAGATTGATCAATTTGAAACGGCCATTTCTAGACCGTGTATATATGTACTGTAATTCTTGCCCATTGTTGTTCATCTATGGGCGCCCCAATGTCCTCTAGCCATACCATTCGTAGTTTATCTAAAGGGAGAAGATTGTCTTTCTGCAATGCTTTGTAAAGGGTAGATACAACTTTCCCCTCCCCGCCTATTGTGCAGAGGGCCTGACATCCTGTGTGTGTGGGTGGTTCGCACAGACCTCGTTTCAATTGCCGTTGTATATGTGCTATTAGTGATCTGTGTATGAGAAACAACCCTGGGGGGGGGCGTCAAATTGGTCCATTAGCGGCGTTAACAGTCAGTAATTCTCCGTTACTAAACAGATCCTCTAGTTTAGTAATGTTGCATGCAGCTAGTTTTGATATGCCCGTCAAGGACTGACCACACAGGAGTGTAGTTAGTACGCTCAGTGGCATGTCCGGTGCATATGGCGAGGTGGTTTTTGTGCGCTGTAAGTTGCGCAGCCAGCAGCGGCACAGTATGTGTAAATCTGGCGTGTGCAATGTGTGTTGTCCTCTGGGGTTCATTAGGACCCCTAAGAGGTCTTTAACTGAATGCTCTGCTTGGTGGCCCATGGTTGATTCTGATGTGCGGTGTGTATTGCCTTTACTAACCACTGTAGCTGGCATGCCATATAGTAGATTTCTACATCTGGTGCTGCCATTCTACCTTCTGCTGTGGGTCTTTGAAGCTTATTCAGTGCTAACCTGCGTCTACCTGCCCCCCAGATGAGACTGGTCAGAATGAAATTGATATCCCGGAATAATGAACGAAGAATAAGCAACCGCAGGGTAGAGAAGTAGTACAATAATCTAGACAGGGCAACCATTTATATAAGCGCTATTTTCCCCGCCACCAACAATGGAAGAGTTTTCCAAAACAGGACATCGGTCTGCAGCTTCTGGATCACCTGGCCCCTCAGGGGGAAAATGTGAGATTTGTGGCAATTAATCTGTAGTCCTGACAAGTCTCCAAATTTCTCCAGGAGCACCATTGCTCCCGGTAGTTCTTTTTCTGCATCGCCTAAAAAAAGTATCATGTCATCTGCGTATAGCGCGATTCAGTGAGTTTGTCCCTCAATGCATAACCCCTTGTAGTAGGTGCCTGTCCTTGCCGCCTGCTCTACTGGTTCCATTGCTATGGCAAGTAACAGTGGCGAGAAAGGACAACCTTGTCTGGTGCCCTTGCCGACCACATATGGCTCTGAAATTATATGGCCCATGCGGACCCGTGCTGTAGGTTTTGTGTATAACAGTTTTGTCCACTTGATAAAGCCCTGGCTCAAGCCCATCCGCCCCATGACATGTTCCAGAAAATCTCATCGAAGACTATCGAAAGCCTTTTCAATGTCTACTGCTATGATCGCTGCATTTTGTAAGTTCGGGGATTTAGACTGTAAGACTGAGACCAGTCGTCTGATATTAATAGCGGTGCAATCACAAGGGATAAACCCTGTCTGGTCTTGGTGAATCAGTGTTGGCACATGTGGCAGAAGTCATGTGGCCAGGATCCAGCTGAGTATTTTATAGTCCATGTTTAACATGGACAAAGGACGGTAGGAGCGCATATCTGCTGCTGGGCGACCTGGTTTTAAGAGGGGTATCACTATAGCTGCGTTCGTAGACGGAGACAGGACTCCAGTTTCCAGCACCTCTGCATAGAGTGCACTGAGTTGAGGAGTCAGTAGGTCTATGTGTGTATTATAAAACTCCATGGGGAGACAGTCTGCGCCAGGTACCTTCGCTCTCACTGCTGCGGTTATATCTGTAGAGGATATCGGTGCCTCCAAATCCGCAGATCTGCTTCCCCCAATTCAGGGAACTGAAGAATATCCAGGCCCCGCAATTGTGTAGGGGTATAGCCTCTTTCAGGGGGGCATATAACAAGGAATAATAGCTAGTAAATTTGACATTAATTTCCCCTGTCTGAAAAGCCGCTTCCCATCATTATCCTCAGTCTCCATCACCATAGAGTTCTTCTGTGGTGGGGCCAAAAGCCAGGCCAGTAGGGCCCCAGCTTTATCCCCTTCTGCATGCTGCCTGGTCATATACTTTTTATAGTCAAAGCATCGTAACTTTTCAGTCGCAACTTTTTCACTGGTCTCAGTGGTTAGTGGTGAAAATTCCGGAGCACCAGGCCTCCTTCGTTCCAGTTCTCTAAGTTCTCCCTTGTTCTTTTCAATCTCTTTCTTCAGTGATTTTCTTACCCCCACTACTTCCGCCGTGCACTGGCCCCTAATAACCATTTTAAAGGCCTCCCATTTTATTGCGCAGGAAGACGCACTTCCTTGGTTATGTTCAAAGTTATTTTGGATTGTGTCATTAATGGATTGCCAGAAATCTCTATCTTCAAGTGATTATACTTTGAGTCGCAAATCCGGTATGCGAGGGCATACCTTTCTCCAGGCCAACATGAGTAATAAAGGATTATGGTCCGAGACCGTGCAACATAGGTACTCAGATGCTAATGCTAAGCTATTGACCTCAGGAGACGGTAAAAAGACGTCTAGTTGAACATGTAGGTCATGTAAATCGGAATAAAAGAAGTAGTCGCGCTCTGCAGGATGGAGGTGTCTCCAACAGTCTGGAAGCCCCAGTGCTGTTGCCAGTTTGTGAATACCTTGGCTAGCCTATGGGTGGGGGATCGTTTTAGTGGGGGGTGGGATCTATCAAGCGCCGTATCAGCAATACAATTAAAGTCGCCACCTATGATGGTTGCCTGAGTGAGATGCAGCCCCAGGGTACGTGACAGTGAAGTCAGAAAGGCGCCCTGTTCCTGGTTTGGTGCATAAATCCCCCCCAGTGTAACATCTCTACCCTCCAATCTCCCAGACACCAGGACATAGCAGCCCTCCTTATCTATAATTTTGTTCGTTTTTTGGAACGGGACTCCCGGTCGAATCCACACAAGGACTCCCCTGACATATGCCGAGTAGGTTGTAGTGTAGATCTAACCGCGCCAGCTCCTGGCTATAGCCTTAACCTTCTGACCTGTTAGGTTTGTTTCCTGGATAACAGCTATATGTACCCCTCTTCTTTTAAGTTGACAGTAGACCTTATAACTTTTGTTCATGCTGTTCAATACCCTGACATTCCAAGTCAAGAACTTATAGGTTAGGGGGCATTCCATACTTTGTTTTTAAGCAAGGTATATCTATCTTGTCTCCCCGTGCCCAGTGTTTTCGAACCAGTGAAGACATGCCCTTATGTGTCAATGGATGTAGTGGAGCCGATACTCTTATTGATGTCAAAACGATAACTAACAATACAGTTTTCCCAATATTCCAACTTCGTCTCCCCAGGAGCGGTATTAAAACTATCCCCGTCCAAACTTTCAATAACTTTGTTAACATTGTATGTGGGAGGTGAGGTGCAAAAGACCAAGAGCAGGCTTCACCCGGCGTGCTCTTTGCCATCTAGTGTTGCATATTAGTCCTCAAATACCCGGCCTTGATGCAGGTAGTTCAAGTACAAATCCGTTATAGGACGTGTTATGATGTGGTAGCTTTTGTAGCGCTTTCCTGTTAGTTTTTGCAGGGTCTGTACAGTTTTCAACTGTTCAATGGTGTAAGAGCAAGGTTTACTCCGTGTCATCCATTGCCTCTGGGCAAACGTACTCATTCAATTCATATAGGAAGAGTCGGTGTGTGTGCTAATGGGTTGGCGCCCCTTATATTATTTAGTCTGAGGTCCCTGGCGTCACTTTCGGCAAGGTATCCGAGGTATCATAAGACGAGAAGGATGTGCTACCAAACGTGGATTTGTGGTCAGAAAGAACATCGGAGGGGTGTGATGATCCCCGTCCCCGTCCATTCACAGATGCTGCGACACCTACTGCTTCCCGCATTTCCTGTAGTGCTTGTTTACGCAGCGGTGCTGCAGTTGTTGTTAGTTTCCCAGTTCTTCGGCGCGCTCCGGTGCGCGATCGCTTTTGGATTTTCTGTGGTCTTTGCTGAGGCATTGTCAATCGATTCTAGCCATTCCCACACCTGTTGCGGCGCAGTGAAGAAAAGAACTTCATTGTTAGTGGCTATTCTTAGCTTAGCTGGGAACAGCATGGCATATTGGATTCCTTGTTCCCGGAGTTTTTTCTTTGCCTCAGCGAAAGATGCCCTTTGCTTCTGGGTGTCCGTATTCTGGATCTGTTGTCTTCAGCCACTGGCTTGCTTTCTTGAGCCACCTGGGTTGTCTGTCAGGTTCTGGTATCAGTAAAAGGCATTTTACAGAGGTGTTCTGTTTTCTACAGACGTAGCTGAAAATGATGGTGGGGTAAAAGTAGTTCCCCCACAAAGGACAAGAAGACAGTACCTGTGTCATAGCAGTGATTCTTCCAAAACGTCCTTGACATATGTCATATGACATGGTGGCATTTCCACCATTCCCTTTCATTCAACCAGTTTCCTGCAAGCTAATCTGTTTCAACCCCCGCAGTTGATAGCCATCAGTTCGATCGATGCTCTAACTGGCATTTTGAGCGAAGGCTGTGGTCAGTTGAAATGGCAATTGTCACTTGTTATTTTCCAGTGCGGCTTGCAGTGGTTCTATTAAACGCATATTAGACATTCAAGCCTCCCGACGGATTGTGTTTTATTTTAACAGAGCCATGGCTGCCTTCAGTTGGCTGTTACACCCCATTTTAATTGAAGTCAAGATTTTGATAAGACTTTTAAATGTTATTTTTATTTACCATACCATGAATCACACATGATGGCGATGTTGCAGAATGCAATTTTACTTTAGCGATGCATGTCAAAGAGCGTCCCTTGCTGGACCTTTATTAAAACATCGGCAAGACCAGGCGCTGTTAGTTTAATCTGAGTATATGCAGTACACAAAATAACATTTTCTAACCCGCATGGTAGTTAACAAAGCTATGAAGAAGAATATGCACGGTATTCCAGGCACTTTCTGTCTCACCATCTACAAACGAAAACAAATAGAACATGCTGCAAAGTAGCACCATAGACAGGAAAAGCCAGTGTGTACAATTCAGATGGATTTTACACGAATATCAGTATTATTTTTTAATCTAATCAAAATTTCATGCTACAGCAGAATGCTCCTGAATGGTGATTTTTCACTATCCCATTAAAGGTAATACAAGAAACGTGCTGCAAATTCCTTTCCCAGAAAAATGATAAAACATGAGCCTGACACAATTCAGTATTTTTTTTTAAAACATCTCTCTCCTTATTCCCTTACTAACATTTTGAGAGAAGCACACTCCACAATTCATCCGTTCTCCGTTGGAAAACCTCTATGGTTACTACTTTCCTGCTTTATGTTTGAATAAATACAACAGACACGTACCCATTGAGCACACATGCAAACAACAAACTTACAGTCACACGTGCACAGACAGACCAACATAGTTACAGATACCTTTGCCTACAGATCAACAGTCATACAGGCATCCAAATACCTATGCACACAGATGAACAGGCATGTTAGCACAGAAAAAAATCACATACAGAGGATAAATACACATAGCCAGTTTATAGGCAAACATACAAACTCATGCAGAACGCACAGGCACATGAGAACACGCAGATCGGGGGATAGATGGATGGGTGCAGTATTCATTCCATGGAAATGAAAGCTTCACATTATTTACTGAACACTCTAATCTTGGAAATCACATTCAAAAGAGAATGTAATAAAGGTTCACGGCACATTCAAATATTGACCTGTCCCTAGAGAAATATATTTTGCAGGTGATGTATGTAGTCAGCCTCTAGGGCAATCCAATTCATATGAAGATCCCCATGCCCACTGAATCTTTAAACTATTTAGTTTAACCACACATATGACCAGCGGCGGCCTACAGGTAATACAAATGGCGGCCCGATGGCACCCAACTCACAATATCTGGGGCCAGTGTTGCCAGATTTTAAAAGCCTTCTATAGCCCAAAGCTGTTGAACGACCAGCCCAAAGTAAGCCCAAATGAACCGGTCCTAGCCCAAAAAGTAGCCCAAACTTTTAACACTGAACTAATGCAATCGTAGGCTGGAGCAAGCATTTTAAAGCATAAATCAAATGTCATCTAGCATTCCCAGTGTGTATCTGCAGTCTGCTCTACTACTGTTCTACTTTCTGGACTTTTCATTAAATGGGCAGAAAACCAACATTTAACTCATTTCCTGCCTCCTTCAGACGTACTCAGGCACTACCCCTACACTTGTTTTAGCGGGCTACCTCCACCCTGGACAGTGGAGGTCAACAGGGCCCTGCAGAAAAATACATCCTTGTGTGGGGTGAAAAAGGCTGTTTGTGTGAGGCGATAGACACCCTTCTGCAAATTGCTACCAGAGGCCAGAACACAGTGACCCAAACTCCGTGAACTTGAACTTAAATTATAGGTAAAGGCTAGTGTTTTGTGTCAAATGCAAGCAATGGCTACGCTGAGCAGAGCATGACTACAAGTGATGTCAATAATTTAGGCACTAAGATCACGAACAGAACCATGCAGTGAGGCTGAGCACTGACCATGTACCCTCATTTCGCTTAGCTCAGACAATGAGACCACATTTGTGCTTGCACTGCCTGCAACTGGAGTGAAATAAATGAATAAATCAGCTGAGCACACAGCTCAATGTGCATTAAAAAAAAGTATGGGAACAGTGATGCTGCATGCAATGGGGCGGGGTTAAACGTGTGGCTATAAAAAAACCAAAATATTCTCTTTCAGGTAGCCACATACATAACTCATGCCTTAAAATAAAAAATAAAGTTAAGTTAATCACTGTATATTATGAAATCTCTATTAGTTAACGCACTGAAAGGTCTGTGTATAACCAAAAAGCCACAGAATTAAATCTTCACTGCTGCAATGGAAAATTTTGTGTTGTGCAAATGTAAGTCAGTAGGTTAAACTTGCATTACTGGCAGTATAAGATAGACTGATACCAAACGTGCAAAATGGTTTCAGATAAAATGGTTTAAGTAATACCCAAACTGAATGATTTATTTGAATTTAACTTCCCTGCAAAGCACGCACTGCGCAGCTGGTAACCTCCTTGCATTACGAGTTGAAAACAATAACTTTGTCATCACCAACCTTCATGTGATTCCATCCAGTGCTTAATTTGTGCTTGTTGTTTCCGGTGCACAGCACTGGCACTTATTTTTGAAGTACGGCACTCTTTTTCCCTGCCTCAAGCATTTACTGCGAGCAAAATACACATATGGGAAAGACGGAGGAATGCAAAAATGAAAAAGAGCATCGGAAAGGGAGAGAGCAGAAAGCTGCAGGAGTGAAGTGAAATGGCTTAAAATGGACTAAAAAGGGCCAACATGGCTTCAGGATTATGCTGCCCTTGTATTCTGTGTTTGCACATTTAATTGCAGCAGCTGCGTGTTTAAGAGGAGAGCTTTGGACACCGGCACGTTTTTATTTACAAATTAAGCACTGGCTATGCCACTCATTCTTAGTCAATCCTGCCATGCTTTAGATCCTATGCACTCTCCATCCACAATTAGCCCCTGAATATTAAAAATAAGGAACACATCTACTCACAGCAAGTCACAAAGGCAGAAATTGAAGGACACTTACCGTGCCTTCCGCAGCTGCGCACCCACCGGCCGCACGTCAGTGGAGGTAGGGGACGTAGGTAGCACCTACACAACAGGAAGGGGCTAGGGGGGTGTCTCCCCTCTCCCGGGCCCCAATCTCGCACTCTGGAGCTGGCTTTAATTCGGGGTCCACTCCAAGAGCACAACAGGAGAGACTTTTTAGGGGGGGGCACCACACCTGCGCAGGCTGTCGCATTGTTTCAGCACTTTGGTTCTCTGCTTCCTATTTTCCTCTCTCGCAACCTGACCTCCTTTTTGCTTCTTCACCTATTGACGCTTCACATCTCGCTATCCCATCTCTGTGTCTTATCCTCCTACCTATCACTTTTGTTTCATATTTGGTTTCTTTCTTCTCTCTCTCCTTTCCCCTCATTCTCTTTCTCACTTTTGTTGGTTTCTCTTTTCAACCGCGCTTTCATTCTACCTCTGCCACTGACTGTCTTTCTCCCTACCTCTACCTTTCTGTCTACTGCTTTCTCTGCCTTACCTACCTCTCACCCTTATTACTCCCCCACCTTCTTTCTCCGATCTTTTCTTCTCTATCAACTTCTTTATCTACCCCGTCTAACTTAATCTTCACTTCACTTCCATTTAACTTGCCTCTCTTCCTATCTCTCCTCTTAGCTACCTTATCTTTCTATATTTTAATTCTGTCTTCTTGCACCTTCTCATTCCGCTAAATCTCTACCTTTCCCTTTACCTCCTTTCTCTATTTACCTCGCTCAACGGCAACCTCTTATAGCTCCTTCTACCACTCATCATCCCTCTGTCTTAAACGTCTTGTTGCTCCTACATGCTGTTACTCTCAAGACAATGGAACCGCAGAGCGACTTTTCAATGGTACTTCAAAAAGCTTGCCGGGTAAAAATAATTCTCCTTTTACTCAATTTACAAGCTCCGCTGTTGCCATACATAGCTCAGGCAAACGGTAGATTGTGCCGAAGCCAACATGATTCTAATGAGTTAAAATCTTACTGTTCCCTGAAATGGCCAAAGAAATCCAGTGGGTTCTCAGGGTTTGAGCCGCTCGTCGCCACTTCTTAAGTAATGCCCAGCACACAATGTCAGCTTCAACTGTGCTTTATTCCCGCAACAAACCGTTAAGCATCAGCCACACTCATTCCTACCCCAACCGTCGTCTGTCTCTTGCCTTCACCACCCGAAAAATTCCTGAACCCTGCTGAATCTACATTCTAGGCATGTTCTCACATATAAACACAACAGGATACTTACCACAATCTTCATATAATCGCACACGAAGAAGGAGCATAACACAAGCCCCTGTAGCCCAGCGAGGAGCAACCCTTAACCCTTCAGGGGCCCCTCAACCCTTCGAGGGTTCCCCATTTAGCACAGGATCAATAAATATACGTGAAAATAGGCAATTAAGGGGATCCCTCTTCATATTCTGTGCCGGGGGGGCATCATGTTGTGTTACACCACTCACTGGAAGGACTGTGTCGCTCAGGCTCTGTGTGCGCGGCGCGCAGTCGCAGATTAGAGGCAGCAGCCCGCGCTGCCGCACAGGCAGGCAGGCTCAGCCTCAGTGATGATGTCACTGGGGTGGGGCCAGCCGCACACAGACAGGCTCAGGGAGGGTCCAGGGGGTCGGGGCGGGAGGACACCTATCTCGCGGGGTGGGGCCTGGGGCAGTACATCTCCGGCGGCGCCGCCCCGCAAACAATTTTGCGCACACAGGGCTAAAAATAGCCCAATAATCAGGCTCCCGCAATTGGGTTTTTTTCCCGCACAAATGGGAAAAATATTGCCCATTTGTGCGGGAAATCGCCCAATCTGGCAACACTGTCTGGGGCTACTCCCGACGTCCACTGAGCAGGAATGGAAGGACTTCCTTCCTGCTCAATGGAACTGGATTCCAACCAATCCTGGAGCTGCTCTCGTACTGTTTTCAGCATGAGAGCAGTTCCGGGACTGGTGAAAGCAGGCTAACCCAGCACTCATTTTAAGGCTTAGGGCCTGTGCCAGCAATCCCCTGGCTGTTTCACAGCCTGGAGATTGCTGTGCCTACATGTGGGCTACCAGTAGCTAGACAGCCGGCCAACCCTACATGCGCACTGTAAGTGGCAGAAGTCATCCTGCAATTGCAAGATGCAGACCCACCCCCTGCCCACATGCTCGTGCTGTACACAGCGCATGCGTGAGGGCAAAATAAAAGGGCAATATTATGCCATTTTATTTATTTGTCTACTGCACTCACAGCAGGCGAGGAGACGCTCCTCTGCTCGTTACTAGGAACCGTCGCTGTATATGACACATGTAACACTACAGTCTTTATACTTACGTTTACAAAAAGTTTTACACTAGGACGTTTAATTTTCCATACAAAAGAAAACTAAAATATACACGTTTGGTATTACTGAAAAATAGAGTCTTAATTGTATTTATTTTGCTGCTTTTAGGGACTTTACTGCAATTCCAATATTGGCATTTTCATGGTGGTACACCTTAGATAAAATGCCTAGCTTAAGTAGGAGTTCTTGTTGTCTGCTACTCTTTAGAATATATGCGTTCCATGTGTGTAATTTTCTTACACAAATGCAAGTCCATGTACAAGAAAATATTTAAATGCAAAAGGTAAAGATATACCATTCCCTATGCCACAACAAAAACAATTAGTTTATTGTGAGCCAAATTAACTCTCTCTTAGAAAACACTGTCTGTGCTTTCAATATGTTTTTCTTTCAGTCTAGAAGAGGGTTCATTTAGACACGGGCACAAAGTTCAAGAATTGGCAAAACCAATAGGCCCAGCTTAATTGTACTAATGAAAATTGCCTCTTATTGTGTCGCCTATGTCAGTGCCTTGTATTTTATACACCAAGATTGCGGTGCTGCAAGATATATTTTCTTGGGCTAGCAAGGCAGTAGCACCCTAAGCTGGAGAAATAGAAACATAGGGCACAATCAAACGAGGCACAGAAAGGAACAGGTTGCGCAAAGACAACTTACATTTAATTTTGGAGTCATCCTAGCTTTCCGGTCCACGGGGGTTGTCCGTTTGCTGTAGAGGGAGCTTGGATGTTTTTGTATTTTCACCACTTCTGATCTCTGCCACAGAGCGGAGTTCTCAGCAGTCCCGCAGATGCAGGAGCGCAGTCGACACATGCAGCAGGATTGCCAATGGCGCACGGAAGGGGTGCCGAAGGCAAGCCCATCTGCGCCTGTCTGTCGCCAGGAGCTAGGACCTCTGCATCTCTCTCATTAGAAATCAAGTATCCCGTCAGAAGTCTTTACTCTTCTGAAGAATTATTTAATATCAGGAACTTGCATAAAGCCATCTATGCATCTGAAACCTTATTCAGGGAGACCTTTCCATTCTCGTTAGCAGGCCCAATCTCCTGTAGAAAATGTATATTCCAGTACCTTCACACCACTCAGAGGGACATGTGCATACCTGCCTTACCTGTCAGCAATCATATATTCAATTCTGCTTCACTTTCTCAGCCTCAGACTCTGCTGCATTTAGATAGCCTCCTTTGCAATTTTAGGTGATTGCCAAAAAATGCTATTGAAATATGGGATTTGTTCTCTTCAATATCACCTGACGTTGGTTTCCTTACTGAAACCTCTAACTTTACCAGCTATTGCGCTTGCGCTCCCAGATAACCACCGAAAACTCAGTTGGGACAGAGACAGCAGAAAAGGTGGTGGAATAGCCATAGTTTTTAAAGATACTCTGAACATTTCTTTCATTGATGTTCTTCCTGATGACTGGGCAGAAACTTGTATCTTTAAGCTTGAACTCTCTCCCAATGAATGCTGGAAAGGCGCCATAGTGTACTGCCCTCCTGGGATTAAAAAAGAATTTAGCCATTGCCTTACGGAATGCATTGCAATGCATGTCTTAGCTTCTCAGCAGTTTCTCCTACTTGGAGATTTTAATTATCATGGAGAGGACTCCTTAAATGTAGAAGTTGCACAAATGATCTTGGGTTTAGCCATGCTTGGACTTTATCAGAAAGTCAGTGGTCCAACTCGGTTCTCTATCAAAAATGAAGTTTGTGCTTCTTGGTACCCATCAGAGTTGAAATCTGAGAAAGCCTTCTACAAAAAAAACTTAGAGACACCGGTGCAGGACACATAATGTATCTGATGAAGAGGCCTATGGAGCAACTATAACAAGCTATTACTGTAATATCGAAAGAGCCCGGAAAAACAATTCCAATCAGATAAGTCAGGCAGGTAATTCTTCCCAAGAGTTATTTAAAGTGCTTTATGCTTTTGTTAACCTTCAAGGTTGCTCACAAGAAACACCTGTAACACAAGAACTATGTGACTCTCTTGCCAATCACTTTGAAGAAAAAAAGTATCTGATTGATCAGAAATTCCCAAGCTCGAAAAACTACAGGAGTGAAATGACCACTTTCAATGTACCTCCTTCTAATTGTGCATCAAACCTTAGCAAATTAAGTATCTTCTCACCTGAAACAATTGAGAAAACGCTTGCCACAGCAAAATCGGGCTATCTGTTGGATGTCTGCTCTCCTAGGATTGTTGCTGCTCTGTCAAATCAGCTTGGTACTACCATATGCTCATTGTTTAATCTATCTGCTAATTCTGGGAAGATGCCCTTGCTTTGGAAAGTGGCCTAGGTTATGCTGATTAAAAAAAAGGCCAATCTGTCACCAATGATTCTGAAGCTACCTCTACTAGGGAAACTGTTGGAGGGACTAATCAATAAGCAGTTCATGGACTATCTTGAGGTAAACAAGACCTTCACAATCTGGGTTCGGCCTTCTCACAGCACAGAGACAGCTCTGGTAGCTGTCACTGATCACATCAGGATGTTCTCTGGATGCCATTCACCATCTTTACTTGCACTGCTGGATTTATCTGCAGCGTTGAACACTTTGGCCATCATTATGACATTGGCGGTAAATCCGCTTACCGCCTTGCCGACTGCCGCCAACATAACGCCGCCGCCGCGGATAACCGCCATTCATATTATGACACACACATACCAATCCGTCACTATACAGCCACACACACAAGTCCGCCAGCCCAAAGGTCACTGATAAACTGGTGGTAGCAAAACCCACATCGTCACGCCAACAGAACTATGCCCACAGCATTATGACCCACAAATTACCGAGGCGGACATTCAATGGCGCTCAAAATACACACACTCAAAGAAAATTACACCACATTGGACAATTCAAACTACACACCCCTGACACTCATACACACACCACACCCACACCACTATAAAACACACACCACAGTACCCACAGACCTTTACGACTACAAACCATTGCAAACAGAGAGAGATACAGCAAGGGCACCCACACAACCAGAGCCACATAACATCATCACCTATACACCATCCAGGCACCTTACATCACACAACCCATCACCCCCACACAACCTCACCCACACCACTCACACTACACCCATGGCACAACAACAATACCCCAGATTCTCTGAGGAGGAGCTAAGGGTCATGGTGGAGGAAATCATCCAGGTAGAGCCACAGCTATTTGGATCACAGGTGCAGCAGACATCGATTGCTAGGAAGATGGAGCTATGGTGGAGAATCGTGGACAGGGTCAATGCCGTGGGACAGCACCTAAGAACAAGGGATGACATCAGGAAGAGGTGGAACAACCTACGGGGGAAGGTGCGTTCCACAGCAGTAAGACACCAACTAGCTGTACAGAGGACTGGCAGTGGACTCCAACCTCCTCCCCCAATACTAACAACAAGGGAGGAGCAAGTCTTGGCAATCATGTATCCTGAGGGCCTGGCAGGAGAAGGAGGAGGACTGGACTATGGTAAATCAAATCTTCATTACTATCACCCCCCCTACCTGCATGCCATCACAAACCCCCACCCGTACCCTCATTCCCATCACTTCACCACCTCCCACATACCCCACCATCACAACCCACTCATCCCAATACTAAGCCCTGCATGTAACACCAAAGCACGGACACCCCTCATAGACCTGCATGGACAGCTATCACCACTGCATGCAAACTGTATAGAATCACCTAGCCAACCAAATAGCAACTCACACAAAGGCAAATCTGCCAGGGCAACAACAACCATAGAGGGCAACACACCCATGCACATGTCACACGCAGAAACAATAACACTGCATTTACATCTCCACAAGTCCCCTAGCCAAAATCACCGGAGAAGAGGAGCCAGCAACATCCAGTCCTCCCACAGAAGAGGCCCACAATGATGACAGCAGCTCTGCTCGCCTGGATCTGGATGACCAACCTGGCCCATCAGGGATCTCCGGACAGTCTATTACCCAGGCACACTCTCACACCACCACAGAGCCTCCCCCCTCAGGAACACCAGCACCGCACCCACCCAGCGGGCCCATACCTCTGTCCCCAGGACATGTCAATCAGCAGTGTGCCACCACTACAGGGACCACAGGACGCCCCACAAACACAGGAAGATCAGGGACCTGGGGCCAGTGGCAGTGGGCACACGGTTCAGGGGACAGAGGCACAGGACAACAGGGAAGCTGGGAGGACTGCTGTGCGACAGGGGGAGGACAGGCCCAGGGAACTGACTCTCCAGGAGGCACTCACCGCGATCCTGGGAGCATACCAACATTCTCAGGATATGCTGGGCCAGATACTGGACAAGTTGCAGGAGAACATGTGGCTATAGGAGGGACAGTACCTGGGGATCAGGGAGGACTTGAAGGACACCAACACCACCTTGGTCTCCAATGCAGGGGTGCTGGCAGACATGGACAACACTATGAGGGAGGCAGTGGCACCCCACCGAGCTCTGCCACTAACCAAATCGATGAACATCCCTCCACCTCCGCTGCCGCTAGTGGATAGGAGGTCCCGCCAGAGGACCAACAGGCGACCAGCACCCCTCCCCCTGCAGAAGGAGAACCACCCTGCAAATGTTTCCTGCGATCCAGGCAGAAGACAGAGACTATTGTCAAGACCCCCGCCAGGAAAAAAGACTCTTCTGATTGTCCCCCTTGTGTCCCACTCTGTCACCCTGTCCACCTTGAACTGCCATTGCTCCCCTTCCTATGCCGCCTTGGACAACGCACCTGTGATACAAATAGACTGGACTGTAACCTGGACTTTCCTCCACCATCACCCCAGCCCATTGCACATCCCCCTCTACTTCTTAGCACTTAAATAAACACCCTTTGAAAATATACAAGTATGGAGTAGGTGAAATGATTTAAGTATGTATTCATTTAACAAAGTTTAAACATTGAAAATCAACTGTACAGTAATGTATATATAGGAATGAACTGTAGTTGGCTGCCATTAACAAACCAGGAGCGATAGTGGGGCACAAATATCTGCAAATAGAGATGCCAAAGGGTACAGTGAGTGGCCATAGAAGTGGGAAAATCAGCCTGCCAGTGACAATGTCAAACACAAAACTGTCAATTAAATGTGAAATTACTCTCTTACCTGTGTGTCATTGGAAGTATTGACAAATTATTGCACTTCTGTTGTCCTCATCCTCTGCCTTCTCATCTTCACTGTCCACAGGGTCCACTGCTGCTACACGGCTATCTCCAGCCTCAAGCTCCAGCAGAATAGGCACCTGGCGACGTAAGGCAAGGTTGTGCAACATACAGCATGCAACAATGATCTGGCAGACCTTCTTGGGTGAGTAGTACAGGGATCCACCTGTTAGATGGAGGCAACGAAACCTGGCCATCAGGAGGCAAAAAGGTCCTCTCTATAATACTTCTTGCTCGCCCATGTGCCTCATTGTAATGTTCCTCTGCCCTTGTCCTTGGATTCCTCACAGGGGTCAGTAGCCATGAGAGGTTGGGGTAACCAGAGTCCCCTGCAAATATCGAGGGGTATCTGTTAGCCACACACCAATCCTTAGTGCCCACACCATGCCCATACACCAACATATACTGAGTGGGAACCAGGGCTCACCTATTAGCCACACCCTGTGCCTCTGGAGTTGAGCCATCACATATGGGATGCTGCTATTCCTCAAGATAAAGGCATCATGCACAGACCCAGGATATTTTGCATTGATGTGGGAGAAGTACTGGTCCGTCAGGCACACCATCTGCACATTCATGGAGTGAAAGCTCTTTTGATTTCTTAACACCTGTTCATTTCGCCAGGAGGGAGGGGGGGTTCGGGACAAATGCAATATGTGTACCATCAATTGCCCCAATAATGTTGGGGATATGTCCCATTGCATAAAAATCAGCTTTCACTGTGGCCAAATCCTCCACCTGGGGGAAAACGATGTAGATGCGCATGTGTTTAATCAGGGCAGACAACACTCTAGTCAGCACTATTGAGAACATTGGCTGAGACATTCCTGCTGTCAAGCCCACTGTCACTTTAAAGGAGCCAGTTGCCAGGAAATGGAGCACTGATAGCACTTGCACAAGAGGGGGATCCTGATGGGGTGACGGATAGCAGATATTAGGTCAGGTTCCAATTGTGCACATAGCTCTGTGATTGTGGCCCTGTCCAGTCTATAGGTGAGGATAATGTGCCTGTCCTCCATTGTTGCCAAGTCCACCAGGGGTCCGTACACGGGGGATGTCTCCATCTCTTATTCATCTGCAGCGGTTGCAATCTAAGGGGCAAAATGGTGAGCAGCTGGTCAGTATCTTTTATTTCCAACCACTACACTTCAATGCATGTTGTGATTGTCACAGTATTTTGTTGGAGAGGTTCAAATGGTGCATATGTGTACTGTGACGTAGTTAGGAGCCATGGCCTGCACCCCCCATGAAACAGCATCTGCCTGTCCTGTTTGGAGGGACAGGTGGAAATGAGGTAATTCCGCTGAGGTTGTGCGCTGTTGCGGGAGGCGGTCAAAAACCGCTATGCAACTCCTCATTGGTTAACATTGGGCACTATGGTGTACAGTGGCCAATGGTGATGTATGTCGGCGGTGACGGCATGCAACGTCGCGGACATTACCACCATTTTCTATCTGTTCACTCACTTGCTACCTGACCTTCAACAGGAGAGGACCTACACTACATGTGCTGCTGTGATCTGTGCCTGGAACTGACCATGGCTCATGTCACTGGGGAAAGGGCCCCTGCCTTCACCTCAGCGGAGTTGTAGAGACTGGTGGATGGTGTCCTACCCCAGTACCGAATGCTGTATGGGCCTCCAGACCAACAGGTGAGTACACCGTGAATACGATGCATGGGGCGTGAATGCATGGAGTGCTTGTGTGAAGGCCTCATGTAGGGGGGTGTGTGATGGATGGGCCCTGGGCAGCGTGCAGCATGTATGGTGGGCCATGTCTGTGCTAATGGGGATGGGATGGTGAGCCATGAGTGTAAAAGGCAAGACGGTCAGACTAATACCTTTCCATGTGTCCATTTCCCTGCAGGTCAGCACCCATCACAAAAAGGGTAAATGGTGTGCCATTGTCAAGGACGTGCGGACCCTGGTGGTCTACGGGAGGCGGAGCACCCACTGTCACAAACGGTGGTAGGACCTGAGACGCTGGGCACTGAAGACGGCAGAGGCCCAGTTGGGGCTGGCCTCCCAACGAGGAAGGGGAACTCTGACCCCCCTGATGGCCCACATACTGCCAGTGGCCTATCCGGTGCTGGATGGGCGCCTGGGGGCATCACAGCAGCCACAAGGGGATGAGTACAGTGCCCCAATATACAACTTTCGCCTGGTGGGGTGGTATCTGGGTATGGGATGTAGGCCTTTGGGTGCCCCTAGGCAAGGCCTGACATAGCAGAGTAGGTCCGATGTTGGGCAGGGTTCTGATGTAAAATAACTCCAACCAAGCTTGTAGGCATCCACTACTGGGCAGGGGTCTGTTGGTCTCAGGTATGCTGCAATTGGCGTTATGTGTCCCTATCCATGGCCTGGTGACTAGCATTGTGACTTGTAGTGCATTGCCTAGTGGGTAGGGCTGTTCCTTGTGTGTGTGTGTCGTGTATACCAACGGTGGTGTTGTTGCACCCACTGACCAAGTGTATCCTTTGTCTCTCCCCCCCTTTTTGTTTTGTCACCCTGTCCTTATGTGCATTAGCATCATTCAACGGAGGAGCAGAGGTACCGGCGACTGAGGGAGATGCATCCCACAGGACCCAGGATGCGGAATCCACCGACGGTGAGGGCACCTGTGGGCGGAGGGTGAGGGGAGCACCACGGCAGAGACAGGAGGGGGCAGTTCGGACACGGATTCCTCCTCCGATGGAAGCTCCCTGGTGGTGGCGGACACCTCTTTGACCACCCCAGCTACAGGTACAGCCGCCACCCCCGTACCAGCACCGCCCTCCCAGCAGCCCCTCAGCGAGTTTCAGGTGCCCACTCACCCCAGAGAGTGGGCATCTCCTTCGCCCCATGCCCCTCAGGCCCTGCCCCAGTTAGCCCTGCTGCCCTGAGTGAGGAGGCCATTGACCTCCTGAGGTCCATCTCTGTTGGGCAGTCAACCATTGTGAATGCCATCCAGGAGCTGGCAGCCCAAATGCAACAGACAAATGCATTCCCGGAGGGCATTCACTCTGGCATGGCAGCCCAACATATATCAATCGAGGCTCTGGCCTCCTATCTGATGGCAGCCATTGTCCCTGTTTCTAGCCTCCCCCCTCCAACTTCCTCTACCCGATCCCATTCCCCTCAACCCCAACCTATCCCAAGCACACAAGCAGATGAACATGCACCCAGGACAACACACAAGAGTGGACATGGCAAACACAAGCACCACACTTCATCCCACAGGCACTCACACAAACACCATCCAAATGCAGACATACCGACATCCACTGCCTCAACTGTGGCCCCCTCCTCCTCGTCCTCCGCTCCCTCCCAGTTGCGTCCACACTCACACCTGCATGCACTACATCCTAATCCACTACCCCCATCACCAGCAAACCTAACAGCACACGCCCCTCACTGGCAGTCACCACCCCCACTTCCATGAGGGGGCCAAAGTGGAGGTAGTGGATGTTGGGATGTCTGCATTTGGATGGTGTTTGTGTGAGTGCCTGTGGGGTGAAGTGTGGTGCTTGTGTTTGCCATGTCTGCTCTTGTGTGTTGTCCTGGGTCCAGAACCAGTGGAGAAGCCATCCACTTACCCCATCCTTCCCAGGATGAAGCTCACTGGGCACAATGCCCCCTCCAGAATCAGTGGAGATGCCATCCACTCACCCCATCCTTCCCAGGATGAAGCTCAATGGGCACAATGCCCCCTCCAGAACCAGTGGGCAAATCACCCACTTGAGAGACTGTGGCCTTGCACTCCCCAGGACCAAGCAGTGGGCAAATCACCCACTTGAGAGACTGTGGCCTTGCACTCCCCAGGACCAGGCAGTGGGTAAATAACTCACTTGAGAGTCTGTGGCTTTGCACTCCCCAGGACAGAGCACAGGGCATGTTGCCCCCTCCAGGACCAGTGGCGTTGTACCATCTTCTGGCTGAGGTGCCCCCCATCCCCCTTCCCCCTGAGGTGCTTGTCTATTTTCGACCTGATGCCCCTGCAGTATTCTCTCCATGTTGTTGTAGGAGTGAGGTTGGGCCTTGGACTTTGTGATATGGCCCTGTGGCCCACGGACATTGAGGACTGGGCAGTGTCTCTTGCATTGTAAATATGTATATACTTTTTGATTTGGATGCACGTATTTCACCTATATTTATCTTATTACAGCCTTTTTACACTATGGTAGTTGTCCTTGCATTATTCCTGAGGCGTACTGTATGTATATGTTATGTTACTGCATCTGGTTGTGTGTGTGGTGTTGGGGGTGGAGGTGTTGCATGTTGCATGTGTGTCACTCTCTTTTTCCTCCCTCCTCCCCGGTGCTAGGCGGCACTACTCACTGTGGTCTTCTTCGCCGGCGTTGGTGTTCATAATGGAGCAGAAGGTAGAAGAGCATGTGGAACACATGCAGCTCGGGATCCATGGCAGCATGGTTCTTCCCTGAGTCTCCAGAGGTGAGTCGTTTCCCTTCTGTGTTCTGTTTCCGCCAGGCTTTTGATGTTGTTGGTACTGCCTCGGAAAAGGTGGCGGATATGTGTGTCATATTACTGTGGGCAGTACATTGTCTTCCACCTGGCTGTTGGCAGTTACCGCTGTGGTGCCTGTTGGTTTCGCCCTGGCAGTCGGTGTGTTAAAGTGGCTGTCTGTCTGAGTGGTTTCCACCGTGATCATAATTTCATATTTATTACCGCCGGCCTGTTGGCGGTATTACCGCCGCTTTATCACTGACTGCCAGGGTTGTAATGAGGGCCTTTGTCTCATCCCAGGCAATTACATAGGGTTCAGGAGATTGGAATCCAGGATGCAGCGCTACAATGGTTGTAGGATTTTTTTTTACCACTAAACCCAAACTGCCTTTCTTGGTCCCTATAAATCGCACACCATGAAAATGGGCATGGCCATGCCACAGGGATCCTGTCTCAGCCCCACACTCTTCATCATCTATGTCGCCCCCTTGCTAAGCTCGTTAAAGCCTTCGGATGTGAAGTAATCTGATGACATTCAGTTAATAATCTCTTTTGATGAAGAGCTGGTCAAAGCCTAAGTACGTTTCTCAGCCGGGATTAAAGCAATTGCCACCTGGATGTCAGAGAACTGCCTCCAGATGAATGCAGGCAAATCTGCAACTATGCAGTATGGAAAGGCCACAGAGAATTGGATTTCCGACTGGTGGCCTCCAGAACTTGGTGCAGCTCTGACTCCCAAACCAGTAGTCAAGAACCTGCGTGTCGGCTAGACCAAACTCTCTCCATGAAAGATCAAGTCTTGTCAAATACTGGCATATGTTTTCACATGATGCATTTGCTGAAGATAGTTTTTACCCTCCTTCCACTTCCAGCAAAGAAAACTTTGATACAGATGTTGGTCCTTAGTCATTTACAGTATGGCAATTCCTTTCTAGCTTCTGCTAATGAGGCGCTGCTATCTAAATTCCAAGTGGTGCAGAACACTGCTGCCCGGCTTACTTGTAAGCTATCTTCTGGTGCTGCACCCTATTCTCTTTTACAATCACTACATTGGTTACCAGTGAAGAAACAAATAATTTAAAAAAACTGCTGTCATCGTCTAAGCTTAGGCTCCATCGTCCAGTTCTAGGATCCAGGGATAAAGCCTAATTGGTGGTTCCATGAATCAAAAGGACTCGCACAGGTGGTAGGTCTTTCTCATATCCTGCCCCTCTGTTTTGGAACAGACTACCACTACACATTTGATTGTGCAAGTACCATTTCAAATCTCCCAAACTACTTAAGACAGTGCTATTCTAACTTATCAATTACTGCTGCTGATTGAGTTGTAATTTGAGCCACAATACCCCTTTTGGGATGATTCGAGCGCATTATCAATGACTTTAACATAACATAACCACTGCAAAAATAATTTGTGCTTTTCTGCATGCCTCTGTTTGCATACTCACACACATTATGCACATTATGCTAGTCTTTTTGAGGATGCATTTCTCTAGTATCTGTTTATTCCTAGATGCCTCTTGCTCTCTCTCTCTCTCTCCACTAGTGATGCTTTCAGTCACACTCCTGGTCCACTGAATTACACACTTTTTTTCTTGTGTGTATGTTTCTTGCTCGCTCTCACCTTTAAGCTATGTGTTTCTCTCAAGCTTTTCCTCCAGCATCGCTCAGTTCTCTTTCCTACAAATTTCTCTTTATTTCTCATGGATTGGCCAACGTTAGGGTGACCAGGAGTCCCGGGTTTGACGGGACAGTCCAGATATTTCGCCAGCTGTACCAGCAGATTTCAGAAAATTCGGCTTATGCCCCGGTTTTTAGAGGGGGTCGATAGAAAAAAGTGAGAGGCACTTTTTTAGGTGGTCCAAAGTAAGGCCTAGGTAGCAGTTGTTATAAAGTAAGCATTTTGATTAACAGGTATGATCCTGGTTACATTTAATTTACATGTAATTCATTTTCTTAGTGTCTCTTCTGCGTTCTGATGTTGATGACAGTTGTCATTCAGTGACGCTCCGTGGATGTAAAAATGTAGTGCTTTTTCTACGTTCAAAAAATGTCCCGGTTTTTGGTGCTCAAGATCTGGTCACCCAATCCACAGTGCCTTTCCAAATATGGGGTGCCACACAGGTATCGGAAGAGAAGCGTGCCTGTGTGTATGCATGTGTGTGCCTGTCAGTACACAGCTGAAAGGGTGCATGTATGCCTGCGCGAATATGCTGGTAAGTGTAAGAGAGGATGAGTTAATGTAAGTAAACGTATATGCCCCAGAGTCTGTCTATGAATGTGTGTTTGCAATGGTTTGTCAGGTCTCAGAACGCAGACAATGATTTTTTTTCTTACTCACATGGAGACTGATGGATTGTTTTTTTTATCTCCAAGCTTTTGTTCTTCATTGTATGCACCTCTTCTTTCTCTTTAGCTTTCAAGGAACAGACAGTGGTTGCAATAAGAGGACCTGAAAGTAAAATTAATAGACAATTATTACTCACCAGGTTCCTGGGTTTATCCGGTGGCACACTATGGAATGATTACGCACTCGACATATATCACAAATGCTTTTAATGTCAACTGGAAAAAGAAATGGGGCATTGTCACATTGATCAACCATTCCAATTCTCTTATCCTACGTTCAGCACACCTTTGTTACAGGAGCTAAGAAGAGCTGTTAAGTAAGTAAATGAAGCGTCCTTGTTCTACAATTTTACTCTTCCCAGGAGCTGGGGCAGGTGGCACGCCTGAGGAACTGTGTCCTCTGTCAGGACTCCGAAAGTAAGACGTGAGAGAGAGGCAGAAGAACAAAGAAGAATTGAGCTACGAGGCTTGCTACCCCTTGAGATACCTGCCATGAATGGCGGTATGGGTCGAGTGGCTTTAAGTACAGTGACTGCAACAGGATCAGTTACTGGGCCTTAGTGTACAACGTCATCAACTCTGGGCAATACGGATTTTGCGAATGTCTAAGGACATTAGAGTAGTGCCAGAACATTCATCTTATGCTTGGTAAATATGTTACTGTTAAGCCCTGCCCTGTGTACCTGGCTTTCATGGATTTATACTGAGCATTTGACCAGATCAATTAGATGGAGTTTTAGCAAATGTTTTCTGGCTGATTACACCGTGACCTGGAGGCCAGGGTGTTTTTTTGGACAGAATGGTGAGCTCTCTGCCCCTGTCAAGTTGGAACATGAATTAAGGCAGGGTTACAACCTTCTTCTTTTTATTTATTTATATTTAGGACCTAAGTAAGTACGTTTTTGAAGAAGGGGTGGCTGGACCAGCCACAAATTAAATCTTCACCTGTACCGTCTTTATTTTATACAGATGACCTGGTTTCAATGGTCTGAACGCTGAATAGCCTCAGACGTTTGGTCATTAATTTTGTAAATATTATGTCAGAATGACAGACTATAGGAACCCTAACAATTAATAGTAGTACCCTGCCTAAGGTTTCTCAGTTCCCATACATGGGGATTACATTTGACCACTCCAATTCAAGGAGTTAACATTTGTATGTTGGGATCCAGAAACTATGTCAGTAGGTGTGTGCCTTGTTTTCTTTATCCTCAACAATAGGCAGCAAGCCCTTTGATCGTTTGATATAAATCCATAAAAATGTGTCCCAGGAGCAGAAGTTTGGGGTTACTGAAATGTGTGTTCCATTCAACTTAAAGAGAATCAATGTTTGCGTCATTTTTTGGAGCTTACGCCTTCTTATTCCACTTATATATGCCATGAGCTCAGTCTTCCGTACGTCGAAGATTCCATTAAACTAGTTCCATTATCACTCTGGCACTCAGCTTGGGCCAACACTTGCCACCTTCAATGAGTCTGCCATCAAGGACTATCAACACTGCAAGGAAGGTCAACAATTCCCTGGTTCTCCTACATTAAGTATGTTTTAAAAGTCTTGGGGAGAGCTGATCTGTTCAAAGACCCCATTAATATTCATTAATATTCTTAAACAGGATACATATTTCCCACTGGCTCAATATGCTCCCTCCAAAATATGTGTTTGACCCGGCGATTGGGTCTCTGATCAGACACTTGAACATTTCATATTTTTCTGCACAATTTACTTTATTTACTCAAACTTTTTTTAAATTCCTACATCAAACAGATACACGTTTGCTCTGTGTAGACCAGCTCTGTGCTTTTATTAAAGGGGGATGATGTTTGTTTCATAGTAATCTCCTTTTCTAAAATCCATCTTGTATTGTACTACGATGATGACTTTAAAAACAAAAAAGCCTTAACGGGTTTTGACCATTTTAACTTCTCAACCTTTTACATCTATGTTGATGTATGTTTTACATTTATGATTATATTTTTTAATTGAAAAAGGTACTATTGCCTGACTGGCTTTAAGTCTGAGAACAGAATTCTCAGAAGAAGCTGTCTTCCAGGCTTTTGTAAAGAAGGAGAACATCTGAATCATAATATCAATAACATGAAGAGACTTTGGATCAGCCTCCTGTGGTAAGTAGACTCAAATGAAAGAAGGGTTAAAGTCGATTTATTTAGAGTCTACAGAAATGCCCAAGCTGTGCAGCGACCAGCTGGCTCGGATCCCCACATCAACTGACTCGTCTCTGCTGGAATCTTCGCCTGGCTGTTTTAAACTGCAACCACGATGTACATTTGAACATTAGCACCATACATCACAAAAACAATGAAACAATGGAATGTTCTACATCACCCTCCCCCCAAGAAATAAAATTAAAATTAAATAAAAATAAACTAACATAAAATGATAAAAGTGTGTGGGACTAGATGCACTGCAAAATATTCAACCACAAGAATTAAGCATTTAAGAATAAAACATTTATGCAGTGGAATCACTGTGCAATAAAAAAAATTCACCCGAAAAAAAATGAATACATAAAGTCTCTGAACCTCTGAGGTACGTTCACTTCCTATGATCTCACACATCCTGCTGGTGTCATGCGACTTGCTGAACTACCACCGACACCAGTAGTTCCCTCAGTTACCGTTTCATCACCTCCTGCTCGTATTTGAGGTTCACCTGCAGGTTGTATCCTCTATGCCCAATCTAGATCAATACCAGCACCTTTCTTACTGCCTATGATGTTGGCTTGTTGTTGAGTCAATTTCACCAACAGCCTCCTGCTCCACCACACCTTATTTTCTAACTAAGCTGCATCCTTACCACCTCTGCAGACCTTTGTTGAAGATAAAACTACTGACTCACCCTTCCTGACCTTAATGGGACTTTTAATCAGTACACAGTCATCAAATGATATTTAATTGTTGTGCACGGTATAGCTTTTGTTGAAAACATACTTCATTTTGGTCTGTTTTGGGACTACCCTTGAAGTGACTCCTACAGTGACTTTAATATCTTCGCCAACCTGTTTTTCAAGGGAAGATTGTTCCTTCAACCAAGTGGGAAACAAAGCAGAATGGTCCTTTCTGCCTCTCAACAACTGAAAAGGGTTGACCCCAGAGGTACAATGTGGTGCGGTATTGTAGTCCTAAACCTTATGTTTGAGAAGATGCTTAACGTCCATGCCTGATGTGAGGGCAGTTTGTACTCCCTCTCAAATTGTTTTGCTTCCAACGCACAAATGCTTGACATCGTGTCTGACAAAAAAATCACACATTTGCTAAGACAAAATGTGAGCCATTCTCCATAAGTAGATACCTAGGTGAACCTTCTATGAAGAACTCTTCCTCTAAAAATTCTGACACAAAACTTGTGAAGGGTGAATCAACAAAGGAGAAATACAACCATTTTGAGAAATAACCAGTTAGGAGAATGGCATACCTCATGTCTTCTGGCAGCGAGACATTTGGATCTGCAAAATCAAGACCTATGCTTTATCAGATTAAGGAACAGGGTGCAGAGGTTCTGTGCTTAGTTTTGAGTGCTTATCTGACAACAAACACTCAGGACACTTATCAATCAATAGCTTCACATGTGTATCTAAGGCAGGCCACCAATAGTGCTGTTTTAATGCGCATGTACATTTTAGTTGTTTCCGAGTGACCCTTGTGCACCTTGGAAATGATAAGATTATTCATCTCAGCAGGAGGAACATGTAAATCATCTCATAAAACTAATCTGTTGATTACAAATAGTATGCCTGCAACCAGGGTAGGTTTTCAAATCACCCGCCAAACACCTATACTCGGGCCAACCTTGCACAATATATTCCCTGACTTTCTTCAAAACTTCATCTCTTTGGCATGTGTCTAACCATTGCATCACACTCATGTACAACATCAATTGACGCAACACACTCATCATCCACGCCAAATTCTTCACCCGAGTCCGGTAATGGCATGCATAAAAGGCAATCTGCCCAGAAGGTTTTTTTGCCTGCCACATGCTTTATAACAAAACTGTACTCGTGCAATTTGGAAAAAAAACTTGGTCAATCCTGCTGAAACACTACTATGAATACCCACAATGAAAATATACACCAGTGGCTTGTGAGCAATGTGCAGTTCAAATCTTCGACTGCACACATCCAGTTTGCATTTTTGAACTGCCTATATGTATGTCACTGCATCACTTTCAATTGTAGTGTACTGCATTTCAAATTGTGTCAACAACCTGGAAGCAAAAGCTACCATCTTTTCCTTGCCTCCCATCATTTGACTAAAGACTGCCCCAGGACCTTGTAAGCTGGCGTCTACCGTAATTACAGAACTGCAGTCTTCCCGAAAGACACTTAGGGTGGGTGCCTCTACTATCAAACCTTTCACCTTGTCAAAAGAAGTTTGTATCTCCTCAGACCAAAGACACGTCTGCCCCTTTCTTAGAAGGGTACTCAAAGGCTCAACTACTAGCGCATACCCCAAAAATAAATGTCTCTAACTGCAGGTGCACTTGCTTCCTTGATGGCCTTGATCAAAGAAAATTGTGGTTTTATCTGCGATGCAGATATGGTGTATCCAAGGTACTCTGGCTCATTGGTGGCAAATTTACATTTGTCTGTCCTGAATGACATCCCTCTGTGCATTAAAAGAGCTAAAACCTTTTCTAGTGTGCAACTGTGTTCCTCTAGTGAATCAGTGAAGACAAGAATGTCGTCCTGGTAAGCTTGTACCCCTTTGAGGTCAACAAACAGGATATCCATGAGCTTTTGGAACACGCTGGTGGCTGATGCTAAGCCAAATGGAAACTTAAAGAATTTGTAGGTACTGAACTTCGTAACAAAAGTCGTCAGCTCCTGGAAATCTTTGTCCAACACAAACTGATGGTAGGCCAATCTCAAATCGATGATGGAAAACCATTTCGCTCTATCCAAATTGTTTAATATCTCATTAATTTTGGGTAGAGGATGGCAGTCTACCCAAAAGTTAGCATTAAGGGTACACACATCAGCGCACAATGTAATCTTGCCTGTTTTTTTTTAAGTGACTATAACTAGTGCCACCCACAGAGAGGGTTCGACAGGTTCTAGGATGTCTTGGGCACATAAATTGTTTAACATTTGTTTCAGCTCTTCTCTGGCACTCAACGGAACAAATTGAACTTTGTGAACATATGTTACATTTGCGGTTTCACCATGATACCATGCAGAATGCCCTTAACTGTACCAACCTGTTCACGTAACAGCTTACTGAACTTGGATAATATTGCTCCAACTGGTACCTCCAGTTGCAGACACCCTGTAAAGTACCTACAACCACAGGGTTGTCCGAGCCTGGTATAGGATACAACCCCATTTTTTCAAGGTTTTGTCAACCAATCAGGTCCTTGCCTTTGACAGCAACATAGTCCTTGGTATGAGTTTGCCTGTCCAAACAATTCACTTTGGCTGTAAAATAATCCTACATTTCAATATCCTTTTCACCAAAGCCCTTGGGACACATGTCTGATGGTGTGAGGGCTTTGTTCTTATCACATCTGTTGCAAAAGGTTGTCTCTCTGAGAATGGTGATCGGTAAACCGGTCCGCCGTGACCTGCAAATGAATGTTATGAATATGTGCATCACAACTGGGACGTTTAATAGCAATACTAACAGAATTACACTCTACAGTAAGTACATTATTAATGGAATCTGCATATGAGTTGACCTCCAAATTGACATTACTGAGCTGTATAGGATTTTTGCCACTTTTGCACACTATCGGGAAATACCCCATTTTTTCGTATAAGCAACGCCTGCCAACAGCAGCGTACCCTGCAAAGTTACTAAGATGGTTCTTGGAACCACATCTATAACTGGAAGTTGAACGCCATTTTCTGCTCCCTTTCTGCACTTTTTGCGAAGTCTGAGACTTCAGTGCGTATATGGTTCCTGCAACTCAGTAACCACTCCTGAATTTTCTTGGAGGCACAATTGAACACAAATTGGTCAAGTATTTACATGTCTAAATTCAGGCCAAATTTTCACATAGTGGCTAAGATCCTGAGTGCAGATACATATTTCTCCTCTCCTCCCTCAGTGAGCTGCCTGAATTAAAAAAAAATGTGTCTCTTCAGAATGATGCTAGTCTCAGCCGAGAGTTGTTTGCGTAGCCTTTCAATTGCCTCTACATAGATGTCCCAACGGTCTGCTCCAGACTTACCTCGGGGGCTAAGATTGGCAAAATGTTATCAAATATCAATTAAGCAGTCTGACTCAGACTGCGAAATAGCAGCACAAAAATACGTTTAGGGCTATAATTGCCTGCATCAATGGCCACGTGATGGTTCTCGAAAAGTCTGAACCACTGAGATTACTTGATGGCTGGATTGCCAGGACGTGACAGAAATGGTGGTGGCTGTGTGCTCTGTTGCACTGTTGCCATGTTAGTCAGAAGAGAACTTAACACCAATAATGGAGGAATCAAACAATGAAGAAACCGTGCAAACTCAGTCAAAGTACAACATACAAATGTGTAAATTCACCTCACTGTCAGCTGGAAGGTGAAGGCAGACTTCACGGCATCTGTGGAAGAAGTAATGGGACAGAAACTGCTAAAAATCGTGATAATTGAGTCATAAACCTTAAATTGAGTTGCCGGGGTAGGTTATGCACATTACAGGCTCACTGTTGTAGGGCCCAAATGGATAGGGGTGTCACTGACTCGACGCTATAGGCTGCACTGAACAAAACATACTGTGCCCCAAACAAATATGGCCGCTGCGTGTAACATCGCACACAACACTGCCACGCCCTGAAGGAAAGCAGACATTCAAGCTGTCTTGTGGTGGAGCACACTGGGACGCTATATCCTAGTAATGAGCAGGCACTGAAGCTTGATGCACTGGAGTGCTGTATCTTAGCAACACAAGGGACGTGACACATTATGCACAGGTGCATGCTGCGCACGGAAGGCTGGGGTCTGTGTGGGGCACACCAAATCAACTATGACCACGTCAGGAGTCACCCTTAAATGGCTGGATCAGCGATGATACAATGGACCGCTTGAGAGCATTGTCGGTCCAGTGGTGAATCCATGGCTGCTTGAGAGCAATGTTGGCGAAATACAAAAATCCTCCAAAGGTACCGAAATTTGCAAGCTGCGTCTGTGAGCGAGTCTTCAAATCATCACAAAATGCAGTAAGTAGACTCAAATCAAAGAAGGGTTAGTGTGAATTTATTTGGAGTCTACAGATACGCCCACAACATGCACCAACTAGCTGGCTAGGATCCAGCACCAACTGGCTAGTCTCTGCTGAAATCGTTGCCTGACTGTTCTAAACTGCAACCACGAGGTACATTAGACCATCAACCAGATTCACGCTAGCCTGGCTGAAGAGGGGTGACACCCTGAAACCGGTCCCAGGATGCTTGTTTCTTGTCCAGGGAGGACCTGGTCTGGCACTTTGGGCTGGACTGTTCCCAGGGGGAACAGGGTGAAGACTGATTTGAATATAGCTGGGTCGAAACTGAAACGGCATGGTGAGCAAAACTGATGGATTAAACCCAGATCTGTGACTGGGGGTGAATGTTTGATTTGTTCTGCATTCCGTCCATCTACAATTGTTTTTACATTAGAGCATCAACACCATACATCACAAAAGCAATGATACAAAGCAATGTACTATATCTCCTTAAGCTACTAGTCACTTTGAGTGTGAATAAAATTTTAGTTCTGACTACAGAGTGGGGGAAGAGGTCAGCCTCTGTCAGTCACTGGCTTGAGGAGGCTGCCAATTAACTTTTCAATCAACACACGGTTCAGCCCTGGAGTGTTTGGAGTGTTAGTCATGTGGAGTGTTGGCATTTTGCCACTTTACAAGTGAGTCTGCGTAAGGTAGCATGAGTGCACCCACTGCTGCACGTGGGCAGTAGCTATTGCTTGTAGTAGTGAAGGGGAGTCTTAGGACAGCAGCACAGTCCCAGCACACAGGATGACGAAAGCAGCATCAGTTGTGGCTCTCATCACTGGTGCAGAATCTGAGGCACATTCTGGTGCCAAGCACTAACTTGGTAGCATAAAAAAAGGTCAATGCAGTGTGCTCCTAGAAAACAACATAGGAATTTATCACAGCTCAGTCCCCTGGCCAGACTAATGATGGTCACACACATCTCTTCTTCCTAAACAAGCTTAAACAGCAAGGCGCTTCTTGCTTTTCACAACATCAAAGGCCAGGTAGTTTGATGCAAAAAAGCATCATCTACTGGATGGAGGACATGTCTGCAAGACACAAGGGAGACATAGTCAAGGAGAAGAATGCATGAAATATATATAAACACACCCATTTTCTAGACCAACACAATGTGTAAGCATGTGGCTTTCTTCACTTTTAATCTCAGAGGAATGAAGCTTCATAAATAGAAAAACAACAGATCAATTTACCAAGTCTGGTTGACTTAGGTTTGGTATTGGTTTGACTAGAATTTTTTTTTTAAACCACTGCGAATTGATGCAATGATAAAGTTCAGCTTTGCCCACAAGAAAGACACCCATACTCTAACCTGATCATCACAGTTTCCAACTCTGATACATTTCAGTTAGATTTCAGCGGGGAAGGTTTTGCTTCTGTATTCCTTGAGTACAACCCAATTTTTACACTGCTTCACTCCAATGAATGGTGTAGGAGATATGGGCTACTAATATGAAATGTTCCTTATTTATGCACAGGAAGTCTGTGGGGCCAGCTCAGGTAAGAATTTTATTCAGAACATCCCAGCCAGCTTCTCTCCTCAGTCCAACTGACCACTCTGGAATGCTGTAATATAACATTCCAAGACTACGGGGTTTTGAACAATAAGCACTAGCCACATGACATCATGTCACAGGACATCACAACTAGCTAAATCATCCACTGTGGAACCAGAAGCAGTACATTCTAGCGCTGGGTTTCGAAGTTACCATTATTGTTTATTTGTGGCCACACATCTTCGTCTTGCTGTTCCTGGGCTTTTTTCACAAAATTAAAAGCATCCAGTTACAGCTAAACCGTTGACCAACAGTAAGTAACATATACACATTGAAGATTAGGAATTATAAGTTCCAACATTCATTGCTTCCCAGTGCCATGTGGACAGTGGGAAACAGATACTGTCTCAAAGTCATTGGCACTTTATACAGCACTACTGTGCACATGCATTTTAAGCCTTGTTGCGCTATGTCCATAATGCTGGAGTTTACAATTGTGCTTCTCACAACATAGCTGCCAAAATGAAATTGAGATGATAGGCAGTAAGTAGCTCGCTGGGAGGATGATGGGTCAAGGGGTAGATCCCTTTCTGTACCCAAAGAACTCTGTTCCAAAAGCAAGTCTTAAAATCTCTCTTCAGAAATGGGGAACTCCTTCCATATTTTAGTACACACACACACACACACAGGCACTCATGCAAGCACACAAAACTCCTTTGAATGTCATTCTCTAATCTGAGAAACACAGCATTCTGAAGCCTATTTCTACCTGCAGATCGTCTGTGTTTGAATCTCCCTCATGAGCCAAACTGGCTCTGGAAACTATACAATAGGTACTATTGGTGCTAAGAGGTGCTGTGTGTCTCCTGTCCCTCATCTGGACATTGTATTGTGTTGCAGCATTTATTTTAACGCTTAATAACCCTAAGTAAGGTGCTGACATGCTTGCCTACATGAGAAGTACGCTATACTGTGTAAGGTGTGCGGTTGAATAGATGTTTTGGGTTTGATCCCATGTAAGAGGGGTTTAAATGTCCTGTGTGATGACCATGAGCTGTGGTTATCATGTTATGAGACGCAGTGTGTTGGGGAAAGCTGGAATAAAGAGTGACGACTTCACTTGCAAGGCAAAAGTGATGGTGGTGTTTATCTGTCGTTGTTGACGATGACCAAGGACCTCACGTTGAAGAGGTTGACTGGGAAAAAAGCACTTCAAGGACACGCTGAAAGTCTTTCTGAAGAGCTTTGGTATTGACCCTGACTCCTGGGAAATCCTAGCGCAAGACCACCCAGCCTGGCGAAGTTGTATCAGCAAAGGTGCTACCTCCTACGATCGGAGCAGGATTGCAGAGGCGCAGAAGAAGGGTGAGCTGCGCAAATTCATAGCCAACTCTTTGCCAACCAACCCAGCAGACCACCTGTGCCCGATGTGCGGCAGAGCTTTCCGAGCCCACATCGGACTGATCAGCCACAGCCGGACACACCATACCCAAGGCAAAAGTAGATTTTAACAAAACAGCTGGTAGACCATTCACCTCAGCAAAGCTGAAAAGCTGATCTCAAATGACTGCTTGAAAACAGCCCTTTGTATAATCACAACAATGCTGACTCCTCACATATTATCTTAAAAAACAATAATAAGTCACAGAATTAAAAGTTAATAATATACTTTCACATAAACACCACACCACCTGCGTCCTTAAACTTGTGACCTCTTCTCTAGGTTCCCCTTATCGTAATCCTAACAAAGCTTTGATAAAACATTAACCTTCCTTCCCCTAGTGTGTAAGTGTTTATTGATCTAATCCCAAGACCTCTTATCTGACTCTGTCTACTCTTATCTAAAGTTATTTTTACCAATATTTTCTAAGTCATGCCCCTATTGACAATGAGAAAGAGTGCGCTGGAATCATACACTCTTCAGGGCTTGTTAAACACGTTTTTCTTTTTAACTAAAACTTGCTGAGTTTGTGTCTGCTTACTGGTGACCTCTCACCTACTTTGTGTCCTGACACCTGGGGTCTGCATCGCTCTTTAATTACATATAGTTCTACATCTCTTTACTGGTGTCTGTGATGGTGGTATTTCCTTGCATTTTATTCTTTCCTTAACAAGTGTAAGAGACAGACATGCAGTTTTAAGGTTTTCAGCACGCAGTAGCTTTGAACACCTTTGCAGGTCCCTTTATGGTATTACATTTGATATAGTCTATTTGGCTGGTTACTGCACTGGGTTGTCCCATATGAAACTGTGTGTTTAATTGTGTAGCTAGCATGGTTAGAGAGATCTGCTGGGATCAATATTTTTATTATCATCCCATATCTGTATGTTTGTGAGATGTATAGAAGAGGTAAGGTTCCATTGATACTTGGGACCTGCAGTGAATAGACTACATTAAAGTCCTCCAAATTGTCCAATAACGTAGAGACAGATCTCTTCAGTTACTCCATGCCTGTTCATTTGATGGTGTTTGTTTTTTTGGCTGACTAATGCTGGTGAAGGGCAACTCGCAGAGCAGATGCCTTATGTGAATTTAAGAGTTGCAAGTTGCAATGTGTTGCTGCCTGCTATATTTTACGATTTTAGTATTATTGCAGGCCATAACCTTTAAACATGGAAGTACATCACTATGCAGTGCCATGGTGAACCATCGATCAGTGCTTTTGAGCATACCTTTATAATGAATAATGAAAGCAGTCTGCTGGTTGAGTTGTTTGTAAATCATTGGTTCTAAGCTCAGGATTGTTTTGGAGGCTGCAGATGTTTTCTGGGGTCTGTAGCTGGAATGTAGGTGGCACAGTTTATCTTGGAAATAGCTAAGTTTTCAACTGCCTCTGGAAGTGTATATGCTCCTAGGTGCTTCTAATGCTAGCTGATAGTGAGTTCCAGAGAATGGCAACTGTACTGAGAAAGCAGTGCCTCCTCTGGAGTCTCTTGGGAGTCTCTGTGCACAATGCAGAGTGCCCTGAACATTGCCCTTGTAGCTATCGGTAGCCAGTGGAGTTCTTGCAGCACTGCAGTCATGCATTCCCTTGGGTGAAGGCAAAGAAGAAGCCTTGCAACAGCATTTTGAGTAAGTTGAATTTTGCATATAATGAATGCAGGTGTAACAAGGTATAGGCTGTACGCATACTTATAAAACAGTTTTTAAGATTTAGATTTTGTGCATCATTAACAATGTGCAATATGCATTTTAATACAATTTAACATTTACAGATTGATATAGTGTATTAAATACTGTGTTTTAGTTATGCCACATTTCTGCGCAGACGCTACCTTGACCAAAATGGAAGCCACATCATTTAGTCACTCATGCCTTTAACTCCGCGCATATATTCTTCTGACAAGCTCAACATCACCTAAAACCCGAGGTCATGTTAGGTTTTTTTCATTGTTGTATTCTTTGCTCAGGATGAGCTTTTCATGCTGCAGAAGCACAATTGTTAGTGTTAACTTCATCTTCTGATCTTCACTAAACCTATTCATCTGAAGAAAGTCTCATTTTCAATTTTTCATATTTTGTTCGAACATCTCCAGATGACATAAGCATAGAGGGTGTTGAATAATTATTGTAAAATTGGTTAGTGCTTAGGTGGTAAGCCAACATGATGTCTATTTTCTATGTGCTCTGGTTAGACAAAGAAATTATACATTTGCTCACACTGCGATAAAACTGCAGAACTGTTGATTTAATATGCAACAATTGTGTACAAAGCCCTTTGATTTTGGGGGTGAGCCAAAGATTTTGCTGAGATTTCTTATGCTGCAAGATATGCTGCCCGATTTTCCTAAGGTTTTTGCTCCCCAATGGGGCTTATAAAAATCAGCAAAATATCAAACTCTGCATCAGAGAGCCTTTGTACATTTAATCAGCACTACTTAATTTGAATTTTACAATAAAACCCTTTACCTTTTCATTGATCTAGAACTCAGTTATTGAGTGGACTCCATTATTTAATGAATTGTTTCAGTCAGCTAAATAGATGTTTGGGAGATGCCTTAACTTAGGGGCCTATTGCCACATGAAATTGAGGTTTAATACCATCTCTGATCCTGTAAATATGAGAGATTTAATTCAGATCAAACTTTGGGGTGTCTTTGTTTTGGGGTTCGGTTTTTCTCCCTTTTAGTTAAGCTTGGAAATTATGAGCAGGTGGATGGCTTGTAGTTTATATTGGTATGCAAGGCATGAGAAGATCCGAGGTAGTGTTTTCATTGTGTAGAAGGCATTCTTAGTTAGCTTGGTTGGGGAAGGGAACGACTTAGATTACATGGAGATTCATGGCCTCAGGTCCTCAGCAAAGTAGAGGTGCTGTATCTAGCTCCTCAAGTTGTGTGTGTCAGCTAGCCCTCAAGGCATTCCTGCCTTTGGCTCGGGAAAAAGCTATTCATATCCTCACCAACATAAGATCAGTATGTGGCACACCTACTGGTCCTCGGTGTCTGAAGGCTCTCAAGTTGTGGCACTGGGCTGTTTCTCATGATATTTCATTGCCAGTGAGTCATCTGGTGGGCTTGCTCAACATGAGGGTTGACAAACTGAGCAGATGTTATCTAGCCAATCATCAATGGTGTCTCCATCCAGAGGTGTTGCAGTCTACATTCACTTGGTGGTGAATGCCTTAGATAACTTTGTTTGTCATGTCAGAGAATGCTCAGTGTCCAATGTTCTGTGATCTGCAGTTTCTACTGCAGGAGACCTTGTCAAATATATTCTGCTTAAGATGGGATTTCAATCTGCACATTAACAGTCACACCCAGTTTCCTCATTTTTCATGATCCAGGGCAAGTGAGGCAGGAGACTGCAAAAGTGTCCTGGGCCAGGAGAGTGTGGTACTCTGAGCTGCTACAGTGTCAACTCTGCTCTTCATCTTTCACAAAGGGAAGATTTCCTGTCAAAGCAAAGAGGAAAGGTGCTCTACTAAAGTGCTCAATCCTTCACATTCATGTGTGGAGTTGAGTGAGGCAAGTTGAGCTCTTTGTATCTGCCCTGGGCATTGTGGATGCCTTACTCACCGTCCCTTTATAAAATCCATTTATTCTAGCCATTGTTCACATTTTGGGGGTTGGATTGCTAAGAGACAGTAGGTCCATTCAGAGCACAGTTATCTGGCATTTTGCACTTTGATTATGAAAGGTGCTGATCTGGAGACAATTAAAGGCTACCTTTTTGGACTTAATGTATTTACCGTATCTGCCATCATTGTTTATTTCACCTGTTCTGATAATGATTTTGAAATGGCTGCTCATATGTCTCATCCCTCTCCAACATGCCCTAGTATTACTTGAACTTGGTTCTTACGTTTTCTGATGGGTAAGCACTTCAAATTCAAGCAGAGCTGTGTTCTGAGGTTAATGACATTGAAGACACCTTCCTCATCACCATCACCTTAGGGAGGCACGTGATCAAACTGCAGGCCCATTTAGTCTCTCCACCGTTCAACTGTTTCTTTCCAGGCATATTGCTTTGGGCAAGGCCACCTTTTCTGCATAAGGTAGTGTTGCCATTTCACATAGAAACGTTCATCACTCTGTCAGCATTCTTCCCGGCTCCGCATCCAACCGGGTAGGAAAAATTGCTGTATTGTTTGGAATCGCAGTCGGTTCTGAGCTTTATGTCGAAACCATGGACCACAGCCTGGATGATCAGTTCTACCTTGTGGGACACAAGAAAATCAAAGTGTCCCAGAAGTGACCACCTGCTGGATAGTTCTGTGCATCAAACCTAACTATGTTGAGGTCAAGATGGTGGTGACTGAGGGCATCAGAGTGCAATGTACCAGGGTGAAGACCACTTCCTCTGCTTAGTTCAAAGGTTTTCCTGCCTGTCAGGCTATGGCATGGGCTTTGCTGCACACCTTCACATAACACTCCTGCCTTGACTCTGATCTGCAATGAAAATAATTTTGCTAGATCCAAGCGGCAAGGATTTTTTTACATAATTCTTTCCTGACATTCACCTCAATAAAACACTGGGTATTGATTCAGAAAATGAGGAACCTACAGGTAGAAGTTCCCCACAGAAGAACAAGGTACTTATCTTTAGTAACAATCTTTCTCATGGATATTCTATCTACCCAGAGATCCTCACCACTTGCCTGTATCAACGTTCTTAACAAGCATTCTTGTGAATTTGCACTAAAAGGTTCCATCTTAGTTTTGTTGTACAATGCAATACATTTATGATTTTTTCATCTCATCTCAGTCTCCGAGGACCTGAAAAACAGGCAGGAACCGACATCACCTCAGAGAGGGAGTGAAACCTTATATGGCTTTGTATCAGCATGTCCTTAGGCCAGAGAGGAGCCTCAGATGCAGCCTCATGGCACCCCCAAGCAGCAATGTGAGTTATTGCAAAGTTTCTGAAACCAGTCTGGCAGCCTGGAAAGGATTAAAATATGAAGAATCTGCATAAAGAGAAGAGTATCCACAGAAAGCTTGTTATTGAAGGTAAGTGACTTGTTCTTGTACAGCAGACAGTGAATGCCACACTTGTCCATTATGCGCATCTCTTGCATTCGCTTTTCTTTCTTTACCCACAGACTCTACATGGTCTCCAGTATTACTCTGGCTCATTTATTTAACAATATTATTGTCGGTTTTGGATTATTGCTCTTAGAATTAATTTACTTTCCTATTCCGCAACTCTGCTGATCCGAGGCAGTGCACTTAATTCGCTACCCATTACTCTTTTTGTAGACAATCATTTTGTGCCATCCCGCGTAAACCTTTTTCCCCCCTATCTAATCTCAGGATCTATGGCCGTAGTACCTTATACTCAAAAGAGTTTCTTTATCGCACTGCTTGTTAAGTGAAATGAGTTATTGACTCATGCGGCAGCCTCACAAGTGATCAAGTTACAGTGTCTTCTTTCAGCCATGTTCTAAGGTGTACATGTATGTACGACAGTGTTATATTATGCAGGTGTATGGAAGAGAAGTGGCGAAGTCAGTACGTGTAGGGGACACTGTAGTGTCTTTAAGTATACGCATACTTTTTTTCCTTGTTTCAATGATGTGGAATAAAAAGTCTAGGAAAGTCCTTGACAAGCACAATGCATTCTACCCTATTTCTTGCCATATACTATGATGAGTGTTCCTAGTCAGGAAATAAACTACTAGTTTTTATGCATTAGTACCTTGAGAGATTTAGAGCTCAGGGACATTAGCAAACTATCTGATATCAAAATATCTAACTTTGCCCGAACTTGCCATGCACTGCTAAATATGTCACATATTACATCATTTGTGACGTGTTCTATGGCATCATTGATAACACTGCAACACCTGAAATTACATAATTGCGACAATACTGTGTATGGCAGGACGGGAGTTATAGTTACTTTAAGGCACGAGGTACAGTTACTTGAAATAACTATTACTAATGCATTTCAGTGGTTTGGTTTGTGTAAACTGTTATGTTTTTACTGACATTTTGACCTAAATATAACGTCCCTTTACCATTGGATTTTTCAGTGATTTTCTAAGGTATTTTTGAAATACCTAATTATACTATCATTTTAACTTTTAGGTTTTTTAAGTGAATAGAAGGCTAGATAGATATATATAGTAGATGCCTGCTTCCTATAGTTCTCCTAGGTGGGCCACTACATTTCGACTTATTACGGGAAGTTGGAGTGCCAAATACAACTGTCAAGAAGGCGGATTCAGTATCAGAGGTGAAGCAGAGCAACAAAAACCCATCTTTGCAGCCCCAACTACATTGAGAATGAGTGGCTCTCGGGCAGCGCCACATGAGTGGCAGCAGCCCCGTTTATGCCAGAGGTTGGAATACAGAGTGAGTGAGGCTGCACAGATAAAGGGCTACCGTGGACTACTGTTGTAAGTGAAAACATCATACTCCAGAAGAAGTGAGCAGCTGTGACATTAGGAGCTTGAGAAAGGATGTCGACTGAAGCACAGTGAGGCCTACGGAATGAAGCAAGATTAGTTGCACCACGTTTCCCATTCATATGGATACTATTCCTTGAGAAGGTGCATACTTAAAAAATGTGTGAGGAACACAAATGGAGGGACAGTACTCCAGGCAAGACTAGTGTAGTGCTTACCAGAAACTAGAATTCAGAGATGGCCCTCAGCAATAAACTCTCCAATGAATACAGAAGGTGCAGGACAGTAAAACAGAGACACACATGGAAATAACATTCTTACAACTGCTAAAAAGGAGGACTCAATAGCAGAGGTAGGGTAGAGCAGTAAATGTCTGTTTATCTAGTCCTAACTGTATTAGAGAGGGTGGCTCTTGGAGCTACAACACCTGCATGGTGGTGGCCCAGTCCGAACCCAAGATTAGAGACCTGAGTGCATGAGATGAGCCTGCAAAGAACAAGAGCTACCTCGGGCGATTGCCTCTAGCTAAAGTGACAGTCTCCCACTGGGGGCATATGTGCAAGACTAAGACAGAGAGATACTTGCAACATAGAGGTGGTCATATAAGACACAGGAAGCTTAGGAAAGGACACTGAAGGAACTACAGAGAGGCCTAGTTAATGAAGCGTGATTGGCTGTGCAACATTTTCTTACTCATGCCTCCAGCTCATGTGCAACCTGATTTTTGCGAGGGTGCTGGCCTTGATTATTCATGTGGAGCATAAATGGAGAAAGTAGGCTTTGTCCCAGGCAGGCATTTCAGACACCACCTCAGAAAATTCTCTCATTCATTATGGAGGACAAAAGACTACCACACTCAACAAAAGCCCTCTCCCTCGATGCAGAGAAAGCCTTCAATCGAGTGGGGTGGAGTTGCCCATTCAGAACCCTCAAAACGTTTAATACAGGAGATGACATCATATCAGAGTTTAAATGACTTTACAACACTCCTACAGCCAAGTAACCTGTGGTGGGTTCATATCAGACTCATTCCTGATAAAGAGAGGAACTAGACAGGGATGCTCCCAAGGGCCCTGCCGTTTCGTAGTGCATTACAAATATTTAGTGTTCCTTACTGCACTAGAAACATTGGCAATAGCCCTAAGACTGATACTTACCATAACAGAAATTCACTGGCCAAAGCTCTGCTTTACGCTGACGATATCATGCTGACATTAACCAACCCTGAAACCACAGTGCCTTCTCTTATGTATTATGCCCCTAACAGAAACATTCTTCTTCAAAGCGTGAATCCCTCCCTGTGCCCTGCTGCACCACAAAGGAGTTAATTAGATTATTCCTCTTTAGATGGGTCACACAAAACCTTAAATACACTAGATAATCTATCTCCCTTACATTGTCAAATTAAATTTGACTTCCAAAGATGGAAAGCAGTAAACCTATCTTTCTGGCGTCAAGTACAGATAATCACAAGGATGATCGCTCAACATTTCAGTTATATCCTGAATATGCTTCCTAATATGAATCCACTGTACATGCTACAAGAAATAAATTGTCATATTAATATTTTCCTGATGAATTGAGATAGGCCAAGGGTTCAATTTGCAAAACTATATGCACACACGACTTCAGGTCTTAGACTCCTACACATTGAAAAACATCAACATGCCCAACACTAATCGCAAGTCACTTACCTTTTACACATCTCGACACAAACGCCCTTCTGGAACCCACTGGAACTTGCCATGATAACAGAATGTTGTTGGACTATTGACATACATAATGCTGCTTTGCCTTTGACAAAGGGACTTGACCCAGTTACATATTCTTTGCTAATAAGGTGGCTGACTACATAGTAGGTGATAAAGATAGACCCCTATCTGCAATTGGAGGCTTTACTTTGGAACACCACCAGCATAAACATAGGGAACCAATCCCCTCCAGTCTATTGGGGGGGGGAGGGTGGACAGAGGGATCCCAAAGTTGAATCATATAGTTAGAGACTCCTCAATTCTCATGTGTGAGGAACTGTCACAAGAAGACGATCTTGGTAATAACCAGTAATGTAGACAACTGAAGCAATGGACTCACAATAACTAGAAACCTAACCACACCCCCAGACCTCATCACCTATACATAAGAATACTAATACATGTAACAATCAGATAGGAGCTATAACAAGCCTCTATAACACACGTCACTTATCTATATTCCACATCCACATTATGGGGCATATTTACAATCTTTTGACGCAGGGCAGCCCCGTAAGTCTTCTTGCTGCACTGCCCTGCGTCAAGAGAAAACAGCAAGACTGCACCGTATCTACAAGACACAGCACATTCCTGTCCTTTCCTCAGCACTGATGCACAATGGGCTGCCATGCACTAATGCAGGCAACCTTGCACCATGGTGCAAGGGTGTCTGTGTTGCGGGGATGACTGTTCTTGTGCAGGAAGGGACACCTTCCAGCACAAAAACAATAATGAGAGGTGTTTTCCTCGTTCTATGTGTGCTGCAGAATGTAGCACACATAGAAAAAGGAAAAAACGAGGAGAAATAAAGGTATTTCTCCTTGCTGGGCCTCCCTTACACCTCCGTGGGGAAGCACAGGCTTTTGATGCATTCCCAAGTTTACAAATCCTTATAAATGTGGGAATGCATCAGAAACCATGGGTGTTGCATTGGAACAACCACTGCAACACCCATGGATCGCCTCTTTGACGCAAAGTAAGGGAAAGAAGCGACTTGTGCTGCGCTGCCTTACTTCATTTGTACAAGGCCAGGTAAAGCCACACAAAGTGGCTTTGCATGGCCTTGTAGATATGGGCATACAGCCTGCTCCATCGGTGCATCAAAAAAAGTGAGACACCAGCCGCTTGTAAATATGGCCCTAAGTGATTTAGGTTTACATTGGCAAGCCAACCTCTCACTGACATATATAGTTGATTGGTCTGCATTGATTAAACTACATGACAGGGGAATGCAAGAGTCAAGGCTGAGGTTCTCATGCTTCAAAGTACTATACGAGTGGTATAGGACACCCTCATGTCTGGTTAAATATGGACTCAGCCATGAACCCTGCAGTTGGAGTTGCGGTAGACAAGGGGGGAGCTTCTGTTGTAGTCTCTGGGCAAGTCCAATAACTGTACCCAACTGTACAGAGATATGGGGCACACTTAAAGGACATAGGGGGTCATTCTGACCCTGGCGGTCATGGACCGCCAGGTCAAACGACCGCGGGAGCACCGCCAACAGGCTGGCGGTGCTCCCATGGCATTCTGACCGCGGCGGTACAGCCGCGGTCAGATACGGGAAACCGGCGGTGTACCGCCGGTTTCCCGCTGCCCAAGGGAATCCTCCATGGCGGATGGGGATTCCGACCCCCTTACCGCCAGCCTTGCAAAACCGCCAGAACCTGGCTGGCGGTAAAGGGTGTCGTGGGGCCCCTGGGGGCCCCTGCAGTGCCCATGCCAATGGCATGGGCACTGCAGGGGCCCCCTAACAGGGCCCCACCAAGATTTTCAGTGTCTGCCACGCAGACACTGAAAATCGCGACGGGTGCAACTGCACCCGTCGCACCCCTTCCACTCCGCCGGCTCCATTCGGAGCCGGCATCCTCATGGTAGGGGGTTTCCCGCTGGGCTGGCGGGCGGCCTTCTGGCGGTCGCCCGCCAGCCCAGCGGGAAACTCAGAATTACTGCTGCGGTCTTTTGACCGCGCAGCGGTATTCTGCCGGCGGGACTTTGGCGGGCGGCCTCCGCCGCCCGCTAAAGTCAGAATGACCCCCATAGTCTAATACCCTTGACACCATCCATTGAACTGGCTATTTTAAATGACTTATCGAAAAACAAAGACACACGTTCCTCCTGGAGCGGTCTAGACTGCCATTTTGCCAAAATCTGGATACAGCGATATTGGAAAAGCGCTAATACCCCACACATAAGGACTGGCTGATGCAAATAGGCCATTTGCCCTCCTACGAGAGAATAATCTGTAAGGTACAAGACATAATAAATCTGTTTCAAAAGATACGGCCCCGCTAAAATAGGGAAGAGAACATAACAATGGTAAATTATAGACCACCTCATTGACACAATAAGACATCATTGTAATAACCAATGACATCTTTACAACTCCTCATTTAGAATGTATATCACATGTGCAGAAACTGAATCACTGTGCATGTGCAGCAGTGCAAAAAAAATAAAAAAAATATGACTGTGTAATTCTCATTTGTCTTCTATCTACCTCGAGTGGTCAAAACGCTTAATTTATGAGACTTTACAATTCTACTAGGTTCCTGTTTAGAAAAGAGAGAAGTTTCTCGTTTTGGTGTAATTCCCTCTATTTCTTTCATCTCTTCATATTTGAATCAGCTGTAAGTACCTTTGTCACTGGACCATTCTATTGAGGAAACAAAAATGTGAGTGTCCCACTGCCATAATATACCCCATGGCAACTATGGCTACCTTCTGCTGACTACGCTCATTTTTAATTTATTTCTTATGTTTTGTTATATATGAAAAAGAATGAGATAGTGATTGCGTGAATTTCGCAAAACATAATATAAATTTGATTAAAAAAGAAAATGTGCAGTGACTTCAACTATGTAAGCAGAATAAAATATGCTTTTTACTACCATTATAGAGGGACGGCAAGGGCACTGTGACCCACTTGAGGCTTACTTTTTCTGAGTCATGTCCCCTCCCCACATGCAACAACGGTAGGAAACAATATTCCACTCTACAAGTCTGCTTATGATATAAATAGTATATGTAAAGATTATCCCCTTCCCTCTGAGAAGCACAGGCAACACTCAGGGCATCTGATTAAATATAACCCCGACATTAAGGATCAACTTGGAAGTTTCCCCTCGGGAACACATACAGAAGGGCGCCATCCATTGTTGATATGAGCCAATTGATAAAAATCACATACATCAAATACTAAAGCAGTGCAGATTTTGGAAATGCCACAAATACTGGGCATGTAAACACGATATAAATTTTACTACGTTCCACCACAATGGAAAATAATATATAATGAAAAAGAAAAGTACAAGCAAAAAATATCTGGGGTATAAATGTTTTATTACCTTTGTGGACTCAAATATGTTTGGACTTACTATATGCCCCCAACAAAAGTGAGTTTTGGAACACCTTCACCCTATTAAAAATCAGAACTACAGCTATCCAGTCGTGAGACACTATGAGAGATTCCACAACGAGGATAGCTCCCTACAGCAGTATTTTGGACTCCACTCGGTGTAAAAGCATGAAAGAGGGGATGACAGAGAGTAAAACGTTGAGATATCTGAAATCTGTATTCTTATAAAACTAAAAATAGAATTTCCCCCTGGAAATAATATGAATTTTGAATGACATATATTTATTATTTGCTAGTCGTGGAATATAAAGTGGTATGCAAGTCCTCAGACGAAATCCTCTGAATTTTCTGCCTGTCTCTATATTATTTTTTCTACCTTTTTCATACATTGTATTATTGCAGTAAATTCATTTTCTGGCACAGATTGTTACTAAACTCCTATAAGACTAAATCAGGTTAACTTCTTTTTCCATCAATGATTTCCATAATAACCCCCCCCCCCCCAGGAAGGGCTGATGAGCACTTTGATAAAGAACCTTGTTGATATGTATATCAATTGAAATGTATCCAGAACTCAGTAATAACACTGTGAAGTGCCAACTCTAAAACGTTGCCTGTGCCTGAAAGAAGACAAGATCATTTACTTTAGTGTCTCTACCAGTGTGTTAAATTATTCACTGATCTGTGCACTACATTTCCCACAATACACTTCACATTATATGATAGGCATGGTTGGACTTGGCCCTCTCTGCAGGGTCACCCCCAAACTTTTTGCCTTCTCCCCTCCTGTTTTATGAAATGTGTTTTTGTTTACGACTGCAAACCAGTGCTAAAGTGTTTGTGCTCACCCCTTCAAACATAGCAAAGTTGGCTTACAAGTATATGGATGTTCTAATTGGGTGCAGTTACCTAGTAAAATGGTACTACAAGTGCCCAGGGCGTGTTCATTAAATGCTACTATGGGGTCTGCAGCACATAAGTAACAATTTAATGTAAAATCAAATATTAAGTCACCATTCTGAAAATGCCACTTTTAGAAAGCTGTAATTTTCTTGTCGAAACCATTTGGTGCCCGTGGCCTGTTTCCTGGGTTTGGGACCAGGTTCAGTTGGCAGTTGGCCTTTGTGTATTCCTCCCAGACAGTTTTGCAATACTGGGCCTGGGTGTTGAGAGGATAGCCCATCCTGACTTCATGAGGAGGCAGAGCTGTTATCTGTCAAACTTGCACTTCCAAGACATTGACTCAGCTCACACACAAAGAACTTCAAACTAGCCTATTGCAACTGCAGAGAGACTGTCACTAGGGCAGGAAGGCAGGAAATTCCAAACACTTCTGTGGGGGGAAAACTTCAGAAGCTTCTCCCATTTCTAAGTTAGCACCGGGTATAATAGTAGGACTCTTAGACCGACTCTTCAGAAAACATATAGACTTGTGGATACTACAGACGAAGGACTGCCCTGCTCTCTAAGGCCTGTCCTGCTGTCTGATAAGGAAGATTACAGCTTTCATCCCAGGCTACCTGAGTGACTTCAAGGGCTAGTTAGCTGGCTTTCTGTTCTGAGACACAGGGACACAAGCTCCAGAGGCATCCCTGCAACTGCCCAGCTGACTTGCTGCACTGGACCTGCCTGAACCTACAAATGGGCCAACCTGAGCTCTGCTGGCCTCTGCTGAAGTGAGTTCATGATCCGCAAGAGGTGCCTCCCTTGTCCTGGACCCCTGGTGTGGCATTAGATGAGCTCCTCCTGGAAGACAAAAAAGGAAAGCTCAAAGTTTTGGGCTCTTTGCAACTGTGAACAGACCTCTTCGTGTCAAGATCTTGCTACCGCCAAGGCGAAGCTCATGGGAACCCGACTCTTCTCACTGCAGTGATCGCCAGCAATAACTGGCAACACAAGACCTGCACTTTCACGCTGCAGCATTCATTGCCTACGATAACCACCAATGCAAAGCTCCAGCAACCACCATCCACAACGCCCACCTGGATCTTTGCCCCCAACTGGACCATCCACAACTCTCACCCTGCTCCTTGTGGCCTCCTGCACTGTGATCAGAACTCTTTGCACTAGACTTTGAGAAGGTAACTTTTCCAGCAGGACCAACCTAGTCCATGTACCTGGCCTGCGCTGCAGCGGGGTTCTCCTGAACTTGTGACTTTCATCCGGTTTCTCACAACCAGATAACCACAAGTGGCACTTTGCGCTCTTAGGCGCTATACTTACCTTACTTTTTTTTAATTGCTCTTCTCCAGTTGTTTTTGTGTCAAATAATTTATTAAATGTAGTTTTATTTTTCTAAATTGGTGTACAATTTTTCTTTGTTATATATTTACTTTATTACTGTTTGTGTGCTGCATAAATATTTAACACATTGCCTCCAAATTAAGCCTGACTGCTGTTGTGCCAAGCTAACAGAAGATTAAGCACAGGTTAATTTAGTACCTTTCTGTGCTTCGCCCTGACAAGGATTGTGGTTGTTGCTTGAGTTGGGTTTCACCACCCTTCAACCAATAACTCAATTTATCATAGGCACTGACACTGAAGATGGAACTTGTTGGCAGTGATCAGGAGACCTTATGGGTGAAACGTGTTGGGTTTTTCTCTTACACGTTTTGTGATGCTGAGTAAAACAATGAATTATATATATATATATATATATATATACACACATGTACACACACACACAGAATATTCACTGAAAAAACAAGGGTTAAAGTAGAGTTATATCTATGTCTTGTAATAAAATAAGAACCAATGTTTAAAAGCAAATAAAACTCTGAAATTCACCAGTTATACACAACTGACCTAAATATAACCTGTACCCTCACAATGTACTGCTTATTATTTCACACATTACATCACTCATGACATTGTAAATTACATTATTGACTGACATCACTGATGGCATCATGGAATAAATATGATAATTTGTTTTACACTTTTCATACTGGAATGTATCAGTAAGCTACACCTAGACCAAATTGTCTAGCACCTCTGCAGTAATAATGGGTGTAACCTATTGCAACATTCAGGACATAAAGCCCCTCTGTGAAAGCACTCACTTTAGTAGAGATGATGGTACTTTTTTATTGGTATTCAGGGGTGTAAGAAACAGTGTTTCATGGACTCACCAATTTATTAAACCTTAAATACCATTCAAAAGAGTGTTTGGTCATTTGCTACCTTAATGAGATATACCTGTTAGATATCTCATCTCACATAGAATTTTAAGTCAACAGCTTAACATCTATGCCTTATCCACTAAAAAGGCATTTTTGTAAAAATACTTTACACATATTCTTGAAATGCACAGAATGACTTGAACCATTTGTGAGTCACCCATAAAAACATTTTTCAACAATGTACGTTTTACGATTTTAATTGAACTTCTCAAAATAAACATCTCCAGTTTGTAAACAAACTGTCAGAAAAAGTACGACAACTCTTTAATGTCAACAAGTGCACCAAAAATCAACCGGTAAATAGTGTACTGTAAATATAAGCTTTAGTTTTCCTCACATATTTTGATAATATAACTTCGTTTTAAGTCCCAATCTATTTGCAATGTACATCTGTAAATCGCACTAGCTGCTCTAAATCTCTACTTTCTTTTAATGAACCATTGTTTGCACCTAAACTTTTCCTAGACGTTCAACTGTGCTCCATTTAATTTTTACTACACAGAATCAGAGCTGTTTCTAGGACTACACTATTTATATTACATAGATAAATTCAAGGTATGCTATATATGTTTGTGGGCCCTTTATTAGTGACTTCCTTTTCTATAATGATCAAGCGGTTAATAGAGTAATTTGAAGGCAGCAGTTCGTATGAGGGCATCAGTGATGTCATCATTGATGTCATTTAACATGCAATGAGGGATGTATTATGTGAGGTAACAAGCAGTTACCTTTGTTTTTCAGTGAATTTAAATATACATACACAGACACAAGTGTTTTGTGTATATGTTTTGCATTTTAGTAATACTGACTTGTGAATATGCATTTTTTTTACTGTGCAATAAATTCTGGAAGGTGATAAATCATCCTTACTTTTCAGATAATAACACTAAGGCCGATGATTGTCTCATTGTAGAGGACGTATGGGTGACCCATTTTAGGAAAGTATTTTGCCCAGGAAACGATGACAATGAGAACCTGTATATAGAAGATAACCTTACTGCACATTCGATTTCAGACTCTAATATCAAGACCCTAGATATTACCTTTGATCTCCATGAGGTCCTAAGCGACATCATTCGACTAAGGCAGGGAAAGGCTCCTGGCCCCGACGGGGTCCCCGCTGATCTTTTTAAATCTGAAATTGATCTTTGGGGTCCTTTAGTTACAAATGTGTTAAATAGCGCGGTAAATAGTAACGTACCTATTTCATGGAAATCGGCTATTATTGTTCCCATCTTCAAAAAAGGAAACAGACAAGATCCTTCCTGCTACAGACCAATTTCTCTTATTGATTCAACGGCAAAGATTTTAGGAAGTGTGATCTTATCCCGTTTAGAAGACTGGGTGACTGAGGCCCAGATTTTATCTCCAATTCAATTTGGTTTTAGACCCGGTGTAGGCACAGTTGAGCAGGTTTTAAATCTGCATCTGATACTCAGTAAATATGTGACAGCCAAAAAAGAGTCTATTCATATGGCATTTATTGATTTAACTAGTGCCTTTGATATGGTTAATAGGTCGAAGTTATGGCAAATTCTGGGAGCTTTAGGTTGCGATATGTCCCTTATGGAGCTTATAAAACGCCTACATACAGATTTAACGGTTTCAGTTCAGACTGGTTTATATGGACAGAGAACTTCTCCTATTCCGTCAATAAGGGGCGTAAGACAGGGATGTATCCTTGCGCCTTTTTTTTTCTTGATATATATAAATGGGCTTTATGATTCGTTGGTAAAACATGGAAAGGATGCACCAAAGATGGGTCAGAGACCGCTTCCAGTTTTATTATATGTTGATGATGCAGTTTTAATTGCTCGTACCGCTAATGGTTTACAGGGACTCTTGGACCTATTTTACAATTTTATGTTGGACCTTGATTTGAAAGTAAATTACCCTAAGACTTTTGTTATGACATGTGGCCCACGTAATACAAAGTCTAAACAATTTATTATGGGAGGACATATTTTAAATAAGGTAACATTTTTTTGTTATTTAGGTATGTATATGAGTTCCTATTAGTCCTGGAAGACTCACATCAATTTCAAGTTCCAACAGCTGACAAGGAATAATGAAGCGATTTTTCGCTTTACTAGTAAATTACGTCACAGACCCCTCGCACAGATGAAAACACTTTATAACTCCAGAACTGTCCCATGTCTTGAACCTTATCTGATCTGGTTTTCAAGTTCTAAAATAACCTCTCTTTTAACATTTTTTAGATTTAATTTGATTCATTGTAAGGTAGCCTTTCCCAAACCATGTTTCTGGAAAAAGGATTTACCACCCTGCCCCTGTGATTCCAAATCAAAGCAGAGTACCACACATTTTTTTCTCTTTTGTTCTCTATATGCTGCTCCTAGAAAGGCTTTTATTTTACCCATTTTATATCATCTTAGACCTATCCATTATAAGGAAGCTCTCTTATATTTTCAGAGATTGCCAGATATCCAAACTTGTCACCACGTACTAAATTTTGTTACAGCTTCTCTAAGTATTAGGAAAAGGTCTACTCCATTTTAATCTCTATATGTTTGTGAGAGATTTCTATTCTGAGATAATATCTGTAAATTTTGTGTTTTAGCAATTCTTAATTATGTTTTAGTATACTTATTTGTTATATGTCAAGGGTTTTTTAGATCGGATGTTTACATGGTGTTTTTAGAAACAGTTTTTACAGTTTTTGTGTTTTATACTATTTACAGATTCGAATGTGTGTCTTTGTATGTACTTTTATGGCATTTGCCGAATAAAGTTATTTGACTGACTACTGTGCAATATTCACATTTAGATTGACCATAGATAATGTAGGTAATTAAAAAATCACTAACGCCTAGTTGTGACCTTGTTTCATGACATGTATATTTTATTTCTAGGGGAAGCTGAAATCCCAGTTAACAAATGTGATATTCCATTGCTTTCCTTCCCGTGTGAAATTCTTTCTTTTATGTAATTACTGTATAATGTCCTAATCGATTGCAACAGAACACCTGCAGAGTATAGGCTGGTTCAATGTATCTTGTTTCATTGCAGATAAGTGTAAGTTTGAAGGACACTTAAAAAAGTTGTATTGTGGAGAATACTGAGAAACTAATGAGCTGTAGATTGTATCTTTTTGATTTAGGCTGATTTATGGGAATTGTGTGTAGTTGTAGCAAACGTTAGAATTGTGTGATTTAAGCTTATACAATGCAGATGAGAGTTCTGGCCTTTTCCAGAACAACTGCAGACATGCTTTGTCCACCTCCGAGACACCTTAGAGGAGAGTTGGGTACTTTATAAATGGTAAAACTGATTATACTTAACTTTTCCTTTGAGGCAACTTTATGATGTCCTCTTATATCAGGTTGATTGATATGATCATCATATTTACCAATGCATTCATGTATTGATCATTGATTGACACTAATTTGATGATTTTGAAACTTTAAACATTGTAACCTTTAATTAAACTCTAGTGTTTGAAAACTTAACCACCCTGTGTCTTCCTTGGGGAGCCTAGTGTACTCTCAGTTATTTAAATGTATTGATTTGAGGATTAGCCTCAGTTGCAAACTTTGATGCATTCGAAAGCACTTTATGGGCCTCAGCTTTATGCAAAGAAAAGCTCTGATAAAATCGGCAGCATAGGATGGTTTCCACTGCAGCTCAGAGGATATATAATTTGTCCTATAGTCAAAAGTCTGCCCCAACTAAATCTGTGTTCTCGATCTTCCATGGTCCCATTTTGATTATTGACTATGTGTCAGCGTTCCTGAAAGTGGTTTCAGTATCCTCGGAGTGCGGGTATAAGTAGAGCTATGCAATTTTGATTGTGACCTGACAAGAGTTTCTGTGTTTGTAGTTTTTGGTGATTTATCATTTGCACGATCTAAAACAGGTGAGTTCACCCCTGCAAGTACATTTGTTGTTGCCACTATAATAGTTTCTGAGTCACAACCCCAGACAAATGAAACCCTTCTTAGGGAGTTGTTTTGAAATTAAGAGCAGAATTTTGACTTGATAAGAAGAAATCTTGACCTTGATTTCAGATATGTACAATGAAGCAGAACTGCTGAGTAGGGAAGCTGCAAGGTGTTTCTTTGAGGCCCATGAAATATTGGTTGGCTACAGAATATGGAGGTGATTTGAGTAAAAAGCCACAATTTAAAGAAGAATTGTAGAATATTTATCACTGAGTATACACTAAAGAAAATGGGATAGCCGGGTTTAAAAATACATGTCAAGGAGTTAGTGGAATGCATCAGAAAGTGGGCCAATGCACAAAGTACAAGAATCGATGGACAAAGCGGGAGAAGAAATAGAACAATCATTGGCAAAGTCAATAGGATTCACCTTTGCAAGATCTACTGGCTTTGTCAATGTTTCTTAGCCATGTTGTATATAGCAGCACTAGCTGCTGTGCAGCATGGCTGAAAGTAAAAAATAAAAGCGAACTGAAGCAGTAAACACTAGCCGTGTTATATGCCTTTTTCCCTTTTCTTTGAGCCATGCTGAGCACCAGCTGCACTGCTGTGCAACATAGTTATAAAACATTGACAAAGTCAGTTGATCTTATATATGCAGGACCTGTTGTCTTTGCCAGTGCTTGTTGAGAACTGTAGTTAATCTTCAAACAACACCTGAGTGTCTAACAATTATAAACTTTGTACATGAAAAATTATGTTGAGTTCTATATCAGTTTAATTATACATGTGTGTGTATATATATATATATATATATATATATATATATTGCTATGCATAAGAAGTTAGCATCATTTAGAGAGCTTGCGGGCTACATTACTCTCTGAAGTCAGAAGCAACACTACTTCGAAAGGAAAAGGGAGAAGAACTGAAAAGAGAATGAAAGCACAAATCGGGACTTCACATGATTCTCTAATATACTATTGTAGGCCATGGTTTTGTATCTGATTGCTGCTCTATTTATTTCTGGAACATGAGCCATGAGTTTTTGAATGCAGCTGATAAAAGTTACAGCTTTGAAGTGATCAGGTCTCTGAACAGCAACACATGTACAAATGGAAAGAAATGAGAAGCCATTTGCTTCTTTGAAGATTTATGACCCCCGAGCCCAATACCATCTTATCTTTCAGTCTTTTGATCAAAAAAAGAGGGTGCGCTCGGCCTGACTGGCATAATCCCAAAAATAAATGCTAGAAGTGAACATGGTAGCCAAATGAGAAGGCAATTGTAGTGTCGGCGACGGCCGGCACTACAATACCTGAATAAAAGAGGCAGAGTCCGGCATTCGTTTTTCAGACTGGCCAACCGGAGTGTTATGTCAGGTGAGTAGGAAAACAATGCCAACAATGTGACGACCAGGTCCTAATCGCTTGTTTATCAAAAACTGATGGACCACAGCGGTTCTTTATCAGCCAGCTGCAATCTCCACACGTTCTTAGCAGGTAATTAGACCTCAATGCTGGGAAAATAAAACAGAGACTGGCATCCACAAAGTTGCTTGTACACATCATCTCGCTCCCCGCCTTTAAAAGCCGGCTCCTCAATTGAAAGTGGCAGCCGACATTGTGTAGGGGAAACTGCAAAGGGGGAAGGCACTGGTGCGCGCAGCAGAGAAGGTACCACACGGACGCGGTTTTACTTGGTATCAGACTGGTGGGGAGATAAGCTTCCCGCCCTCCACCTTTATTATACAGCCTCGGGGAAACACAACTCTCGCCTCCCGGGGTCGCCGCAGGGGTTAGCACTCTCTCGGCCACTAGACCAGTGGACAGCATTACATCCCTCCCCAACTGGATCAAAACATCTAGGATTTTAAAATACACACAAAGGGGGTTATTACAACTTTGTAGGAGGTGTTAATCCGTCCCAAATGTGACGGATATACCATCAGCCGTATTACGAGTTCCATAGGATATAATGGACTCGTAATACGTCTGGTGGTATATCCATCACTTTACCGTCACTTTTGGGACGGATTAACACTTCCTCCAAAGTTGTAATAACCCCCAAAGTCTTTCAATCTTTGATGGAGTGGGTATTGGGTCCTAAATTGTAAATCTGGGACTGGGATCTATTTTCACCTCCCTCATTTGTTGGAACACTGGTTGCAGGTGTTGTTTGGGTGGACAGCCCGGTCGCCACTGGTAGGCCACCTTCATAGTCTGGCTCCAGACCACCGCATGTTGACCATTCAGGGAACAGTCATTGTCTACCAGTTCGACTGATTGTTCCACAAGTGTGGCCTTCCAAAACCAGGACACATTCCGGTCACTATTTCTCCCTTCTTTTTCGCAGTCACCATAGTCCCCTTCACTCCAGTCACTGTCCATGTTCCTGGCTCATATAGGGTGCGGAACTTCCAGCCAAGTTTCCGATCTTTGAGAACGACCTGATCACCGATCCGCACCTCCTGTGGAGCAGCACGTCGTTTCGTGCTAGCCCGATCTTTTCTTTCCTTTCATGGGGCTTGTATTCGCTCAAGACGGTAAAGAGCTGGCCGCCACCCAGGAGAAGTGGGGATGGTGTCTCGCCTCTGTCCCGCGAGCATGAGAGACCACGGGTTCGTCTGGTGGTACAGTGGGGCGTGCCTCGGTACTCTCTTAGGAACTGGTGGAGGCTGACAGCTGGCTCACTAGCCTCAAAGGTAGCAATGCAGAGAGTTTTATTGAGCGTGCGCAGGAACTTCTCTACCTCCCCATTGGCCTGGAGCCACTGCGGTGTTATTCTGCGGTGATGGATGCCCAGACGTCTCATCAACTCCTGAAACTCTACCCCTTGAAACTGGGACCCGTTGTCCGTTATAATTCCATCCGGGAGGCCAAACATGGCCAGGATTTTCTCAAGAGCCGGCCCAACAAGGGTGAAGGCTGTGGATTTGAGGATCTCCACAATCGAATATTTGGAGTATCCATCTACAAGGACCATGGTGATTCTTCCATCCAGAAAACTCCCAAAATCAAGGATTACCTTTGACCATGGGGGGGTGCAGGACTCCTTGGTGATAATCAGGGCCGGTGCTTGGGGACAGTGGTTAGCTGGCAGGCCGGGCATTGTCGCACATAACTGTGTCATCCCCAAACTTTTTACCTTTCTCCTCCTATTTTTCTGACTTCTTTTTATTGGGTCTAGGACTCTGGGCACTTTATCCCTGCAGATCAGTGGTAAAGTGCATGTGCTCTCCCTTCTAAACTTGGTATGATTGCCTTACACCTGAAAGGCTTACTTAATTTACCTGTAAGTGCCTTGTACAATGGTATCCCTTTCCAAGGCCCTGTTTACCCCCTACTGATGTCTGGAGCCAGCTTGCAGGAGATGGGAGCATTCCTGGAACTGGTTACAGCTGGTTGGAACCTTCTCCCCACTTCTAGAAGCTGTGTATACTGAGTATAAGTATAGGGGTTGTTCCCCATGACACTCAGAGAGGAACAGGGGCACTTCTGGACCCACAAGACTGTGCTGGATCACCACTCTGCCAAGACCTGACTGCTCCCAGGAACTGCTGCTCTAACTGACTGGGCTGCCCTGCCACCTGCTGATCCCTTCCTGCACTCTGAAAGGATTCTCAAAGGCAACCTCAGAGTGCCTTCTGAAACTTGCTGCTGGGCCCTGCCTCCCCAAGGACCCCAACCGGACGTCATCTGGGTCGCCTAACTCTGCTCCTTGACTGGTGTCTGCGGGCCATCTGTCCCCTTTAAATCAGCGCCCAGAGCCACTGCTCATGGTGACCCTGTGTGTACTGCACCACCCTTCTCATCTGGGCAAGTCTGCAGTTTGCTGCCCGAGGTCACCCCATGGGGCCAAAGGCCAGAGAACTATGTGGCGTCTGGTGCCCGCCGTAGCTGGGCCCAGGAGCCCACCAGCACATTCACCAGAAACCACCATCCACCGCTATCAGAATGCACTCTCAGGATTCACGCTTCGATTCAGCCGGGCCGGAACATGGGGCCATTGTCAATGGGGAAGCCGCACCCCACCCTCGTGGAAGCAGTGATCTCTTCCTGAAATACCACTTACTTGATCTGGCAAGTCGCGAAGCCGGCCTTGGTCACCGGAGATCCACGTCAGTCTGTGCCTGCTTACCCTCACCGGCCTCCCTGCCCGCAACTTGAAGGAGAGCACAGGACTCCGCCTGCAGCACCTTTCACAGCCACTCCAGAGGAGAGAGCGAGACCGGGAGAGCGCCCTATTGACCTGAGGCAAACCGCCTCCACCTTTCTGCCTGCCCCATCAGGAACCGGAATCCAGTTGGGGCACCCTCCCCCGGCTGCTCAAGCCAGGAGAACGTGGTCAGGGCAGCATACAGGCACTTGAGGCGAGGCACCTCCAAAACTCACCGACTCCACGAGGGAGCCGGGCGTGGATTGAGATACCCTACTCAGCCGCTCAAGAAAAGAGATCACGGTCAGGAGGAATTACTGTTTTACCCCAAGGTAAAGTGCCTCAATATTCATTTCTACAACCCCGTGACTGTGCTTAACACTCTACTAAGTAAATTAGCAATGTGGTGCATAGCCCCAAAGCACTGCTAATTAAATTATTATTGTGTTGCACATTCTGAAGACCACTGCATTTACGGTAGAGGATTGAAGGAGTTCTTATGGTGACGTGGTGAGTTTTGCTCACCCCAAATATCTGTTAAAGGATGGGCAGTGATTGTCCTGTAAAAGGGGTTGTTGGAAATCCCTGCAGAGGATGCATTGCACTATAGTCTTATTATCTTCCTTGGTTCTGCATGTTGTTTGATGACCTGATTTGTGTAACATGACGTACTGACCCTTTTGGAGGGAGATATATATTCGAGGTCTCTCTAGTATGCAGTGGGAGGGTGTGTGTATAACAAAGGCAATATAGACAGGTTTTCCTAATGTGAGCATTTATCTGGGTGATACCTATGACCTGCCATTTGGGGATGTTCCGTTCCATTCCATGTGCATGTACTTTTGGTGATGATGATATGACAACTGCTTATTTTTGCAGAATGCTACTATCTATGTACTGATCTGACTATTGCTGGTTTGCAGAGTACTAGTAACCTATTTGATAACCTGACAACTGCTTGTGTAGCAGGTTATTACTGATACATGTTGTTTTTAGTCCAATTATCTTGTGTGCAAAACAGTTTATTTTTATATAAATTGTGTTGTGCAAACGCTTTACACATTACCTCTGTGATAAGCCTGACTGCTCGTGCCAAGATACCAAGGGGGTGAGCAGCGGTTATCTTGGGTGTGTAGCTCTCTTGCCCTAACTAGAGTGGTGGTCCCTGCCTGGCTGCGATGCCTACCACAGCCAACCATGAACCTCATTTCTAACACCCACTATTTTACCAGACACATGCTTGTCACAGGTTGTACCCAAAGCAACATCTTCATGCCCTTTGATCCTTCTTTGTCCTCCTCAATTGAATTTCCAATCAGCCCTCTCCACTTCTGCACTAGCCACCCCTGAACTGCCCTCTTCTCCTAACTCTGAAACTCGAAAAAACATCCACAACATCAGCGTGGAAAGCACCACCACCTCCGATTCATATGCACATAAGTTGACTGAAGGCAATAAATTATCCAGAACATCATCGCCCAGGTCAGAGGCTTCTGCAACCTACTCCCATTTCCGCTTTCCCTCGCCCATCCTTCAACAGTTGTCCTCCCAATTCTCCAGCTGCTGATGCATAGCTCCACTGCAATTTCCCCACAAACGCTATTTCCTCCATCTTGCCAGCTTTAGTTACCCTGGTCCAACCCTTCTCAATTATGTTCATTATGGACTGGATCACATCCTCTCTCTGTCCTCATCTGTCCCCAGGTTTTCTCTGATATGCCTAGATACCAAACATTTCTACCACACTAAAGCACATTCCTTCTAAGTCAACTGTGCTAAAGAGCCCTGAACTAATCACAACAATCTTACTCTCCTGTTGTCCACAGTTCTGCCGGCATCACCCAAATCTCTCTATACTGCATCTACAACAAGCCCATGGATCTTCTCCATTGCGAATGAGACAAACCATTTGCAATATCATTGTCAAAACCTGGAACATGTTGCACTCCAAAAACAACGCTGTGCAGTAAACAATGGAGTATATGGCAACTTAAAAGAGGGCCCCTATGGTTTGGTGATCCTGAAAAATTGTGCCTTTTCCTCTTTAGCTCTTGCTTTTTTTTTATCTGCCTCCCCTGTTTCTTCATTATGACCCTTTTTCCTCTGTCATCTCTCCCACCCCTTTTATGTCCTTATCTGGCTCCTCTAGTTTCTAACTTTAGTCTGACCTTGTCTCTTCATCATACTTTCCCTCACCACACTTCTCTTGAACCTTGTCTGTTCTCACACAACTGTCCGCTACGTACCTACCTTTGTGCAGCTGTTCCTCCGGTTCCCTCAATGGCTTCGGGTTGGGCCCCACGCTGAAGTCTGCAGCTCAGCCAACTCTCTTGTGTCCACTGCTGTCAATCATCTTGTTTCAACTGTTTTTTTTTTTTGGGCATGCATCTGTAAAACCCACTCTCCCCCGGGTTGCCACTGTTACCCTTTGTCAATCCCACTGTGCCCATCATGCTCCCCATCATCCCTTCCTCTTCGTCTTGCACTCACAGCTCCTTTAGAATCCAGGGACTTATATTCTCCTATGCCCAGCAGCCCTCTCTGCCATCCACTCTGTCCCGCTGTCTTTACGCCATCTTCATTACCCTTCCGCCAGTGATTTTTGTTGAACCATGCTTCCACTGCTGGGAAAGCAACACTAGACCTTTCCCTGCCTGCTGCTGAGGTTGTCCCACCAGATGCTGCTCCTGTCCAGCACTGTCCCCTGGCTGGCTGCCTTAGTTCATGCCATCTCCTGAGCTCAGGGTAGGCGCGCCACACTGGACTCTCCCAAGTCCTCCTCATCCATTATGCTCCATGTTGAAAAGTCCAATGTAGCGGGGGGTTTTAAACTTCCTGTGCAAACCTCACTGCCCAAAAGAACCCATACCCATTGTCCTCTTACTCCTTCCCAGCCTACTACATTATCCCTGGACCTGACATCCACTGACCTGTTCCTTCTCTGTTGTCCATTGCTCCAGAGTGCACCAGCCTTCTTGCCTACAGCTCTCCCCGGTGTCTTTCCTGCTATAAACATGCAGGGGCTTTTTCTCCTGCCTGATCCTGGATGGCACCAGCTCCATGGAATCTCCTTGCTTTCCTCGTTACTCCATTGGAGCATTGACACTATGGCGGCCGAGGCAGGCCCAGCTGCGGGTCCTGCCTTGCAGCCTTCCAGGGCCTCCTAATGTGACTGGGGCATTACGCTCTGCCCCTGTGACTCAGAGGCATCGTTAGATGCCACCTGAGAGACCCACCCAGCTTATAAGTGTCTTACCCACTCAAACCTGTGCAGCCTGACTCTCAAGCTTTGGGTGAACTTATAGCCTATTTCTCTGCCTTTGTGCAGGCCTCTTTCTCTCATCCAGTGGCAGAAGCAGCCTCCTGCACATGCATACGCTCCTCAGATAAGTGAGCAGGTACAGCCACGATTAGGGCTGCGTGCTCCCCCTCCTCCTTCTCACTGCTTCTGTATGTTTTGGCATGCAGTGGTGAACATGCAGATATCACAGCCACCACCCCAGCTGATGCTCGCCTCAGCACCTTTCCCCTCTCTGACACCCCGCCAGCTTGCCTTTTGGGTCTGAGCAAATTCTTCCACCCTGCATCCCTCAAAAGGCAGAGTGCCTCCTGAACAATCCTGTTATCCATATTTCTTCTGCCAACGTGGTTTGCCAATGCTTAACAAAATCGAACTGCTTCCAACCCTATAATCTCACCTTTTCTCACCAACCTTATCCTCTTGTCCCTACCAAAACCTGTAACTTTGTTTCCTTCACTTATTGACTGTCTATACACCCAGCCACCATGTCACCTTCAACAAAATGGGGGCTCTGGATCCGCTCAGGTTCCACTCCGATCTGTCCTTAGCATGGGCACTAGAAGTAGTGGTGCTGAGGGTACTGCAGAACTCACAGAAATAATCATGCTGGAGTTAAGGTTGGGAATGAGCAATAAAGATGCCTTTAAATTTTGTTTGTATCCTGTCACATTTCCAGCATCTTTAAAGACAATGGTCAAATATCAGACTATATGTTCTGACAAATTGCTGCTTATTTGGAAACTAGAGGGTACTTTTACTTCTCTGACTGAAAAATGAGAAGATTTTGTAAAAGTGCTCTAGGTGACCATCATGCTGGGGTACAGGAAACGAAAGTAAAGACTGTATGTAGCAGGTCAGTTTGTCCCTAACACACAACAACATTTAAATATCAGAAATGAGCTAAACACAGATTTCAAATTGTTTCCTACCGTTCCGATAAAAAAATGAATAAATATAAAGGGAGGCAGGAAATAAAATGTCCAACCTCTAGTATCCTATGGTGTTATTGAAGCAGCAGAGGACATTTTGGTGATCAGAATAGCTGTGACTGACCATCAGAAGAACAATGAATGGGCAAAGAAAAGATAGGACTAATGAGCTACAGAAATCCAAACAGGGGAAGACCGCATAGGTGCTGGATGACTAGTTACACCTAAACATATTTAGAACCTCATTTAAAGTTGGGCATGTTAATCACCAATGGTGGTGATACCTCAGCCAGACCAGCGGTGCCTGACCAGGCAACTTTTTGACTTCCTAGCTAGTGTTTCCGCCAACAAGACATGAGTACCTTAGGCGAAAATACATTACACCTGGGACCCACCACCTCACAATGGCGGCACGATGGACTGACTGGATTGTTTTCCATTTTCATTTTCCAAAGTTAAACTTCTAAAGTGGGAGGTTCCGAATTAAAAATCAATCTCTAGGATGAAATTCTCCCAATGCCTGTAGGACCTGATGGCTCCAGGCAAGAGAAAACAAATGTTGAAAATGGCTTCAGAAATTGTCTTGACAAATGCAGTCCTGTGGCAGATACAGTGTTTCTGATTCTGGAGCTGTCAGTCGCTTTAAAGTAATGAATACAGGGGCTCCCCCACATGTAAATGAAGTGGGGGGAGCAAGAGTTGGGCGGATGAGGCATCTACATATTTTTGGCAAATGTCACATTGCCATCCAACTCTGATAAGGAACTAGGATCTCAACCCAGTAATTAAGACCTGATGCAAAGTTGTAGCAAGCACCCTTCTACTGTTGAATTCCAAGAGTCTGGAAAGCATGAATAAGGTAGTTTTCTTGTATCCTAGCTTTCACTGTAATAGGCACAATGCAGGATTCTTAACATTTCTTAAGTTGATCATTAAACGTTGGTAACAATTTAAGGCAAACAACAGTTCTGAAAAACAATTATGCAATTGCACTACAATTGATTATCAGTCCAAACATTTGATTAGCAACGTTTTGTGGATATAACCGATTTAAATTGTAAACAAAAATGTCTTTTGAATTTAAAAAAGTTTTAGAATTCACTATTCGTACTGAGTTTTTAGACAGGCAAAAACAAAAATGCGTATAATCACACATCTTTAAAGACCCTATCTGACTTCATCAAAGGCATTCAATCAGAAAGCGATCTAAATAAGTTTTTTTGTATCAATCCTAGTTGGCATCCAGATTGTTTTATGAGAAGGACATACTTTTTGTCAATGTGGAATTCCACAGTAGATGAGCGTGGCTTGCGTGTAGAAGCATTTTGCAGAGCATTATGACAAGTAGCCGTAAAAGGCTAGCAAGATCTCAGTTTGAAGCCACTCCCGTTGACGGTTATGCTACAGAAGAATTAAATGCAAAATTATTTGGAGAGGAAGGGCATTTGGTAGTTATAAATAATGGCTATTCTCAGTCATGTTCTACATGTCTCTATTTCATACTTGCTTAATGGGAAACGTGTTTTTCTCTCAACCCACGGAAATCTTTTAAGAACTGAACCTGTCTTTTAAAAAGAATAGGGCACCTTCCACGGGAAACATGGATAAAGTACATTTAAAGATAAGAATTAGGGTAGCAATTTTGATTTCAATTACCTTACTACCACAACATCATAAAGTCTAAAAACAATTTCAGTGTGAGATCAGTCATTTTTTATTATATTTTATTGGCATTTATCTAGCGCTGACTTCCTCTGGTGAAGTACCAAAGCGCTCTTTCAGGCGAGTAGCACAATACTCATGGGTGTCCAGTGGTAGGTATGAGTCATAAATATAGATACGGTTACTCATGTTGTGGCAGTTCAAAGACATGAAATTTTAAATAAGTTTCTCATAAAGTGTGTTCAAGTATTGTCCTTCATATATGGAAGATGGTTGTGAGTACAGGGTAATCCCAGTGTTAGGAGCATGGTTGTCCAATGTTAGGTATTAGTCACACAGAGATAGAGATTGCTATTTAAACAGGTTTCTGTTGCAAGCTTGAGTAGGCAGTGTTACTCATTAATGGGGTTGGTGATGTGTGCCGGCGGGTTAATCCAATCCGGACATTGTCATGTATGTTATTAGTTCATTGTCTGGTAATATCTATACAGCTCTTCATACCCTGTGGGTGGGGGGCGCCACAGCACCTCACTAGAACAGTAGCAGGTCACTTGTGCATGAATGTGTGGACAGAAGGTGTTGTCTCAGTTCTGAACCTATTGGGAAGTGTTTTGGTGTCATGAGCGACCAGAAAAGAAGATGCTTTTATCTGGTCTTGGGAAACCTTGCTTAGCAGTGCAACAAATGAGGGGTGTGAAAAATAGATGTGCAGGTTTAAAGTTGTGTCGAGTGGTAGCATTGAATAGATTTGCAGATCCCTGGAGGTTTTGAGTTCTTCTGAACACTACTAGGGTGGTTACAGTAGAGGATGTTTACTTGAGAAGTGCTTGGATTGCTTGTGTTATTGTCATCTTATGTCTTATTTATGATTAGGGTAGATACACGCTCTATGTAGTGGGTGTAGAGATCTGCAGGGATAGACTATGATGCGAATCCTATTGCACTGCTCGGCCCTGCCAGACAGCCTAAGGCAAGCGGGATGCACTGTTTCCCTGTAGCGCAACCTGTGGGAGCCATCTGGTGGCACAGACGGGCCCAGTTCTTTTCTCCCCCACGCTTACCTCACGCATGGTCCACTGGTGCACTGCCTTTGCAGCAGTACTCCAGCTACTGTGCCCTTGATGGTATATTCTGGGAGCCTCATCATATCTGGGATGTTTTTCGCCTTTTGGATTTTCCCTCCTTGGGGCTTCTTCTGGGGTGCACTTTTCTGCTTGGTTCTTTTTAGTGTCGGCGGCACCGGGGCTACCGGAATGGGTTGCCCTTACCTCTGGCAGACTAAGACTTGGATGACCAGACACTTATACCACACAGAAGAGCCGTTGTGGCAATGGCAAATCTCCCATTTAAAAGCTGCAGAAGAAGATCTCAGCTGCTATTAATAGCCACCCACCTACTAGGAAGTGGTAATAAAGTAGACTTTTACCACATTAGGATGGTAGACACATCTTAAATTTTATAAATAATACAGTTGTAATAACCACCTATAGGGGACCAAGGTGGGCTAATTTAGTTGTTTGCTAGTCGGGAGGAGGGGGGATGCAAGATGAGGCCTGAAATTCTAATGTAGTGGAGATCAAAATACCCTGCGTCACTGCAAAATGATAAACATGAGTGTGACTATCACCACTGTGTGGCACTAGCGGTTTGTTATGCCCAGGAGCGATTATCTCTAACCTGTGGTAAAAGAAGTCAAGACTCAGAACAGTTTAGTCCTGATCTGGGTGCTTTGGAACCTAGAGTCCTTCTGGATGAAAGAGGCTAGATCAGTACTTACTAAGAAGGGCAGAGGTATGTTTGAGGGGTCTGAAAAGGAGGAGGCAGAGTTTCAGGTCCTAGGCCCATCCCGTCCCTAACAGGAGCACCCTTAACCTGTCATCCCTTCAATCAAGGCCTGCCAGCTTTCTTCCATTAGAGGCAAAGGGCCGCAGCCATGTAGGAAGCGCAGATTTCAGTCCTGTAGGAGGGGAGAGACAGGAGGAGGACACCCTCCCCATACAACCCATGGCAATAGGCCTAATCTATGCATGCTTTGCCAATGTCCTTTAGCCATGGTGTAGAGCAGCGCAACTGCTGTGAAGCATAGCTAAATGTTATTTAAAAAAGCACTATGGCGTGACCAGGAGGGAGTGGCAACACAGACAAATTAGGAAGGAAAGTACAATGAGAGGCAGGGTGGGAAAGGGAAACAGGACAAAAAAAGGCATTAGGATGTGCCCAGAGCTGGCCGTGTCACAGTACTTTTTTTTCTTATGACAGGATTGGGGGGAGGGAACATGGGTAAGGGAGGTAGGAGGAAGAAGAAGCAACACAGACAAAGGTGGTTAGAGGAGGAAGAAGCAACACGGACAACAAGGGTGTGGGGGGGATAATATGCACATAGTAAACAGGGTGGGGCAAAGGGGGGGTAAGCAACATGGACAATAGGTGGGTGGGAGTGAGAGAGGAAGAAGTGACACACAACAAAAACAAAAGCTGACAACACTAATCCATATATACAACATTGAACACAGTGGATGTACAGAAGTCTCTGGGAATGGGAGGCAACAGCATCTGCAAAAGCCAATAGTGGAAGCTGCAGAGGGCTGCAGCCACGGACAATCGAAGACTGCTGAAGGCTAGATGGCAGTAAATGGGAAGGGCCAATAATTCAAAGAGGAGGAGGCTTCAGAGGACGAAAACTGTATAGAAAAGGATTCTCAAGAGGGTGGGCGGGGAAAGAAGCAATGCGGACACAGGGTGGGAGGGTAAGAAGCAACACAAAAATAAAAACAGTACCTCCATCATAGTGCCCGCAATCAGCAGAAGAACAGCAGTCAAGCTGAAGCAATCAATACTTGGTCCATGCTCCAGACGAAAGAAGAAGTGAAGCTAGCATGCGATTAGGCCAATATGATGCCAGCATATAAAAAGGACAATGAAGCAAACCAATGGTAAGCAATGGGCAGGCTGCAATCTCTCTTGAAAGCAAGATCGCAAGCAGCACATGAAAAAAGCTTAAGGGCAGACGCAGCAGATTGAAATGTAGACATAGTAACAGTGCTGACACGTTTTCAATACAACATGCTTTACTAAATAAAGTTAATCTAACTAAGCACGCCGTGCGAAGCGCACATTGTTGTTCAAATTAGGTTGATTTATATATTCACCCAGTGCGAAGCATAATTTTTTAGTAGTATAATATTGACTTAGATTTAAAGAGTGAGGGCAAATGGTGAAAGCAAAATTAATTATAATTATAGTATGTACACAGTACGAGACATCAGTTTTAAGCAAAACGAAATTCATTTAACATGCCCACATTGCGTGGTGCAATTTAAGTGCTAATTTAAGTGCATTTAAATATATACAGTGTTAGTCACAGATCGTATGCAAAACGAAGCGGACTTAAACATACAACCACTGCCAGGGGCACATTGTTAAAAAAATTAAATAGTTTTTAAATTAATTTGATTAAAATATGCAAGCACCTTTTCTGTTGTCGACATCTGGCAAATAGATGGTGCAGCAATGTGGCTTCGAGCAAGTGCAGAGCAGTTGCGCTCCAGCTCAGATTGCCTTCAGAGGGTAGCTTGATTAGACACCAGCCCAGTGCAGAGCCTCTACTAAAATGGCAGCTTCCGCAGTTACCCTGGTCTACAAGATAACTCTGTTAGCGTTTCATGTCCGTGTTAATTTGTTGTCTTCATCAAAAAATAGTCCTAAATATTTTAGATCGACCATCTGCCGTTCAAATGCCTGGTGTAAAAAAATGAATTACTCTAAACAACGGTTGTGCTAGCGGGCAGGCTATTAGAATCACGTGCTTGGCCTTCTTCTGCCATCTTCTGGTTATGTCTGGAAAAACACAGAGAAACATTTTTTTTTTACTTTGAGCAGTAGCCATAAAGGGAGTCGGTGTCATAATACTCCAGTAAATACCCACCATCTTTGGATTGGGTTTTCCATTTATGGTGACATCAGGAGAGAAATTTGTTTTATTCCATATGCACCTTTCCACATCTTAGCTGTTTGCTCTCCTAATCTTTATGGGGGAGAGAGGGGGTAGGATGCCACGTGGATTGATCTGTAATGATAGTCCCACACCTACAGCCAGAAATAAGTAACTTGTTTTCATTTACTTATAGCGTTTCACGTATTCTAGATCCCCCTGTTGTGTATCAATTGGACTGCAATACTTAACCTAGGGAGCTAAACGTGAAGTGAATTAGTAGCAAATTAATAAGTCCACAATATTTCTCAAACTGCTGCATCCTGCCTTGAATGCACATCTACATAATAATGTAGATTTTCCTAATAATTTGTGAGGGAAAATCTTAATTTTATTAAAGACATGGAGGCGAGTATTATGCTTTCACTTTTTGCATTATAACATATAGCAGTCAAGATAACAAACTACAAATCCCATGGGGCCATACAAAAGTGACAATACATTTTTTTCAAGCTTACGCGTTAAGAATTTTCAATTCTATTAAGGACACGGAGGCGAGGATTATGCTTCTCTTTCTATGCTTTATTTTACACAGCAGCCAATAGGAGAAGATGTTATTCAATGAAAAAATATCCCAGCATTCATGGGAGACACAACATAACCATAGAGAACACAGAGTTTATAAACCGTAGAGGCAAATGAACTTCCTCTTTCTTTGCGAAATCTCAGTCAGTAAAAGTCAATGAAGTGTATCAAAATCGAACCCAAACAAGGACACCATCCAAATATCCAAGGAAACACAGCAACATCAACTATGGTTGCGTCCCAGGAATGAAGAGCTTCAACTCTGATCGACACCTGAGAAAGGAAGAAATGAGAACTAATCATAGTATATGCTATAGAACTAATGTCCACAACTTACATGCACTGATACCATCACTGGGTGGGTAAGACAATGAGACATAATATTAAAACAGAATACTTAACTTTTAAGCAGAGGTCTTATTGTCCACTAGGGGGGGGGATAATCCTCGCCTCCGTGTCCTTAATAGAATTGAAAATTCTTAACACGTAAGCTTGAATTTTTTTTATTCTATGTCAGGACCGGATGCTCAGATTATGCTAGTTCAAAGCTGATCAACCACGATTGATGCAATGTCTAGAATGGGTTTATAATAGAAGGTCTTAAAAGTAGATCCCGAAGACCAGTCTGCCGCCTTCATAATGTCTTCAAACCTCATGCCCAAATTAAAGGATTTTGAAGCCATAGCTCCACGGACGGAGTGAGCCCCAACCATGGAGACATTAATTCCTGCTTCAGAAAGAAGCCATCTGATCCATCTGGCTAAGGTAGCTGATGAGACTGGCTTGAAAGGCTTCTGCAGGGCAATCAACAATTGACCTCTAGGGTCTGTACGAAATTCCTCTGTGGCCGCTTCATAGGCCTTCAAACATTGCACCACACACAGTTTGGGGTTATGAGGGAAAGAAGGGTAAGACACTGAATTGGTGCCCGTCTTAGTGCGTTTGGAAATCGAAAAGGAAACTCCCGTAGGAGAAAAGGTCCTGCCCTCTAGGTCAAGGGAACGGACGTCAGATACTCTTTTGCATGAAATGAGGCATAATAATAAGGATAATTTGGCCGAAAGCTGTTTGCGTGACAGGAATCTATTGTCTGGCCAAGAAGAAATGAACGTAAGAACTACGTTGACATCCCAAAAGGAAGAATATCTAGGACGCGGAGGTTTGGAAAGACGAATGCCCCTCATTAATTTCGCAGACAATAAGGTGTTCACCAATAGGTTCACCCAAAACTGGTAAGTGACCTGCTGAAATGGAGGATCTATAATTATTGATCGATCTGTAAGCTAGGCCCGCAGTGGCCAGTGAAGCCAGAAAATTGACCACTAAACTGACATCAGCATTAAAGGGATCGGAATCCCGTTCCTCACACCAATGAACCCATCGATTCCAGGCAGCGGTATATCGTTTGTGAGTATAGGAGGACCAGGCTTGTAGGATGAAACTGGAAGCCTGTTCTGAAAGGCCTGGCAAGAACCTATGACACCTGAAATTCTCCAGGCCACCAGGTGTAACTTGCCCTGTACAATCAAGGGATGAGGAGACCCCAGAGGGTCAAGGAGAAGGTTGTGAAGAGGGGGGATTAGGAGAGGGAAATCGCACAGAAGGTCTAGTGCTAAAGCGAACCAGGCTTGAGCCCTCCTAAGGGGTGTTATCAACACAATCTCTGTTCTCAGACGTTGGACCTGGGAAAGGACACGAGGAATCATGCTGAACGGGGGAAATGCATAAGCTCGATGGGGTGACCAGTCCTGGAGAAAGGCATCAGTGGCAATCGCTTCCGGATCTGGTCTCCAGCTGAAGAAGAGAGGGAGCTGGCGATTCAATCTCGAGGCAAATAGATCTATCGAGAAGGGGCCCCATTTCTGATTCAGAGTGGCAAACACTACTGAGAGGAGCATCCAATCGCTGGAATCCCGAAGGAATCTGGAATTCCAATCCGCCACTGTGTTGCGAGCCCCCGGAAGGTACTCCGCAATCACTGAAATGCGATGTTGGAGGCAATATTGCCAGAAATCCCTGGCAATTCCAGCTAAAGTCTGAGATCTCGTGCCCCCCAGCTTGTTTACATATCTGACCGCGGAGATGTTGTCCATTCTCAAGAGAATGCAACAATCCGCCTTCAGAGGAGAGACACTCCGGATTGCAAAAGATCCGGCTAAAAGCTCAGGCAGTTAATGTGGAGGTGAAGTTCCTCCTCCGACCAACGGCCTCCCGTGGTCACATCCCCGCAACGGGCTCCCCAGCCCCATCTGCTGGCATCCGACTCCAGAATCACATCTGGGGACGTGCCAAAAATCGCCCGTCCATTCCAGGCCTCCATGTGCTCTAACCACCAGGTTATCTCCGAGCGGACCTCTGGAGTCAGAGGGACTAAGGGGGTCATTCCGACCCTGGCGGTCATGCCGGGGACCACGGAAGCACCGCCAACAGGCTGGCGGTGCTTCCAGGGCCATTCTGACCGCGGCGGTAAAGCCGCAGTCAGAAAAGGGGAACCGGCGGTTTCCCGCCGGTTTTCCCCTGGCCCAGGGAATCCTCCATGGCGGCGCTGCTTGCAGCGCCGCCATGGGGATTCCGACCCCCTTCCCGCCACCCTGTTTCTGGTGGTTCTTACCGCCAGGAACAGGATGGCGGGAACGGGTGTCGTGGGGCCCCTGGGGGCCCCTGCACTGCCCATGCCACTGGCATGGGCAGTGCAGGGGCCCCCTAACAGGGCCCCATGAAGATTTTCACAGTTTTTTTGCAGACAGTGAAAATCGCGACGGGTGCAACTGCACCCGTCGCACCCCGCAACTCCGCCGGCTCCATTCGGAGCCGGCTTCCTCGTTGCAGGGCCTTTCCCGCTGGGCCGGTGGGCGCCCTTTTGGCGGTCGCCCGCCGGCCCAGCGGGAAAGCCAGAATGGCTTCCGCGGTCTCCTGACCGCGGAGCGGCCATTTGGCGGCGACCACCGCCCGCCGCGGTCAGAATGACCGCCTAAGTCCGTATAAGACAAGCCGTTCTGGAGGTGAGAAATCTTGAGCCATTGGAGGGCCCTGTAGTGTAGTGGACCTGGGAAAACAGCCTGGATCGAGGATGATAAAAGACCCACCATCCTTGCTAAACTCCTCAATGACACTTTCTGTCTGGACAAGAGGAGGCGCAATTACTTCTTGATATTGCGCACCTTCAGAGGAGGAAGGATCAATTAAGCTTTCACAGAATCTATCTTGAAGCCCAGAAACTCGATCTGTTGAGACGGGCGGAGACAAGACTTGGGCTGGTTGATTATGAAGCCCAGATCCTGAAGAAGTTGGATCGTCCAAGACAAATAGACTTGAAGGAGAAGGGGGTCTTGAGCCATAATGATCAGATCATCGAGGTAAACTATCAGGCGCACACCCCGTGCACGAAGGGATTCCACCACAGGCCTCATCACCTTGGTAAAGCACCAAGGAGCGGAGGAAAGTCCGAAAGGAAGTACCTGAAACTCGAAGCATTGGTCTTGCCAGAGAAACTGAAGGAAACGTCGATGAGGCGGGAAAATAGGAACGCTTAGATAAGCATCCTTTAGGTCTAGCCGCACCAACCAATCTGCTTCTTGCAGTATATCCCTGAGGAGATGGATTCCTTCCATCTTGAACTGTCGGTAGACTAGCCATGCATTGAATTCCTTGAGATTTAGGACCAAACGCGATCTTCCTCCTTTTTTGTCTACCAGAAAAATGGGGCTTAGGAAGCCCCTGGGATGGGGAACAGCCTGGCAAATAGCACCTTTCTTGAGGAGCGCCTGAACTTCCAGGTCTATGATGTCTAGATCGGGACGGGAAAAATGGGGAAGAGGAGGAGGGGATTGCTGATAAGGAGTCTGGTAAAATTCCAATCTGAACCCTTGAACGGTTTGTAACACCCAGGGGTCCCTGGATAATTTTTTCCATTCTGTCAAACAAGTCTGAACCCTGGCCCCAAGAATCACCTCTGAAGGGTGGATTATTCTCACCTGAATTGGTGTGGTCCTGGGTGACTCCTTGTTGACCTCTATATGAGTTCTTGCGGTACCGGCCCCTACCTCCTCGGGGTCGAGATGGATAGAAGGTGGAGCCTGATTGCTGATCTTTGTAATATCCACGGCCCCTGGACAGGGCATGTCGTCTGGGGCCTGATAATAGGAGCGGGCAGACGAGCGACCCCGCAGACGTCCGGCTCTCCAAAAAAGAGTCTCTCTGAAGACTTTTTTGAGCGACAGTTGGGCTTTATCTATTGTATTGAAGGTCGCAGCAAATTTGGCTAGGTCCTTAATGAAGGGGGCCCGAAAAGGAGGCCCTGGGCCACAGGGCCCGCTTCAGAGGTGGCGAGTTCAGTGAGTTGAGGATCGATTCTCATTCGGATAGAGCGTCTCCTTTCTGTAGATAAGGCCACGTTGGCATTGCCCAGGTGACAAATGGCTCGCTGAGCCCACCCTACTAGGATGTCAGGGTCAATAGGTGACTGAGACTCTTTGGCTACGTAAGCCATCTCTAAGATTTTTGCCAGCGGGCCAGAGAGGTCCAGAAGTTTGTCTTGGCAAGAGCGCCAAGCACGGTCTAGACCCTTCTTGGAGTCTTTTGCCCATTTCTTTAAGAAGGTGACCATAGTAGGGTCAACGTCTGGGGTGTCAGTGACCTTACCCTCTAAGTCTGGGCAAGGGCACACAGCGCGAAGCCTGGCTCTCACGTCTTTGTCGAAACCCGCTCTGATATGGTTTTGGAGGTATTCTGCCACCTCTGGCGGTGGGGCCCAGCTTGAGGAGCAGGGTGAATGATCTCCTCCGGGCTGAAGGTCAAGACACGTGGTGCTTTGGGAGGCGGGGCTTTAGCAGTCTCCGACTTGTTGCGTTTGCTCGGGCCTGGCCGGTCCCGAGGTCTTCCTCAGAATCAGATTCGGAAGAAGGTTTAGAGGACGACTGGTCTGAATCTGAACCATAAGTGTCTTGCGCTTGAGAGGAGCTATACCTGTGCTCCTTCTGAATGGAGGAAGCCAGTTTCTTGAAAAGGTCGGAGTGGGCCCAGGTCTTGGCCTTAGACTTACCTTTGGAAGTAGAGGGCTGGTCAGATAGAGCCTCATCAGATGTCGCAATGTGGGGCAGCCAACCTTTTTGGCGCGCAAAGCTCTCAAAATGATGGGTGAGGGGCCCCAGAGCCTTTGCCAGTGCTTTATTTACTGAAAGCTGCACGGTATTGTCTAGCGCGCCCACCAAATTATCATCAAGGAAGGGAGCTTCACTCCCAAAATATTCATCGTCCTCATAAGCATATGACTGGGCCATTGTATCTCTGTCACGTTAAAATGTGGATTCTGGGTAGTGCAAGACTACAATCAGGGGGAGTGCGAACCCCAGCAGGCTGAAAGCAGAAGATATAAGAAAAACACTGCTTTACAATGATTTAGAGTGTGGAGGGAGCCAGCCTGCAGCACTCTAGGCAGTGCCTAATCAAATTTGTCCAACCCTGGTCACAGCGTGATTCCAGGGCGTCAGGGAGCGAGGTAGAGGTGGTCAGGCAAAAAATGCTTGAACTATGGGCTCAGAATGCTGAAATAGCCTTCAATAATCACCGCCGGGAGATTCGATGCACTCGCGCTGTCTCGTTCCCTGGCGGCGCGTTAAAATTCAAAACGGGTGCCGGGAGAAACGAGAGAGTGCGGGCGCGCGACCGTGAGAGGGCGCGCAACGTAGCCGAGACCGCGCGCGCGCGTCAAGCCGCAGGGCAAAAACAGCCGACCAGCCTCTACTTACGGAGGGAACCTCTGAGCCGGGGAAACAACCCGACACACTCCAGCTCCCACTCCACAAAATAACGCTGCACGAAGAAGCACCAGCGCGAAGAATAAACACCGTAAAGTAATCATAGTGACAAGATAAAGAGGCAATGTACTTAACTGGCTGCGGAAGCAGCAAAGAAAGAGGAAGTTCATTTGCCTCTACGGTTTATATACTCTGTGTTCTCTATGGTTATGTTGTGTCTCTCATGAATGCTGGGATATGTTTTCATTGAATAACATCTTCTCCTATTGGCTGCTGCGTAAAATAAAGCATAGAAAGAGAAGCATAATCTGAGCCTCCGGTCCTGACATCGAATTGGGAAAAAAACATGTAGTACAGCTTCCCCAGCCAATAAGAACCATTAACCCTTCATATCACCCAACTTGACTGCAAACAGCCCTCTTTTCTTGTGTGAGAAGTCAGTACACATCAAATAAACAAACAAGTGAAAGGACAATAGCAAAAGCCGTAACAAAAGAAAACAGCTCTTGATAGAGGTTGATCAGTCCAGAACTCCTGACAAGGGAAGAAAGGTCCTGTAGAGTGGAATCGTTGAAGCAAGGTGAAGACAAAGGAGTCTCCGCAGATGGAAGAGATGAAGATGTCCTACTAGTAAGATCGTTAGGAAGATGTAGATGGCAAAGCTGGCACCGCTGTTAGGGAGGGAAAGAAACACCAATTAAAGAGTGTTGCGGCAGGATAATACTCGCCTCTGTGTCTTTAATAAATTAGTCCATCAACTGTTCTTTTTGCATTTGTCCCCCCAAGTGGGAAGGGTATGCCCAGACGTGGGTCCAGTGCTCACTATGCCACCAGATTCAAGCTAGCCTGGCTAAAGAGGGGTGATACCCCGAAACTGGTCCCAGGATGCCTGTTTCTGGTCCAGGCAGGACCTGGTCTGCCAGTTCGGGCTGGACTGTTCCCATGGAGAAGAGGGTCAAGACTGATTTGCATATGGCTGGGTCCAAACTGGAATGGCATGGTGAGCAAAAAAACTGATAGATTAAACCCAGATCTGTGACTGAGGGTAAATGCTTGATTTGTTCTGCATTCTGCCCATCAACTGTTCTTTTTGCATTGAATAAAATTAAGACTTTCCTTCATAAATTATTAGGAAAATCTACATTTTATGTCAAGACTGGACGCTCCTATTATGCTTCTTTAAAGCATGTTAATAACTATAGAAGTAGCCGTATGAACAGGTTTACAATAAAACATTCTAAACACATTATCATTTGTCCAGTCAGCTGACCTCAGAATGTCCTCACGTTTTGAACCTGCCCAAAAGGCTCTGGAAGCCATTGCCCCTGTAGAGAAATAAGTGCCAAAAAATAGAAGTATCAATGCCTGCTATGGACGTGATCCATCTGACTCAGCAAGCTAGAGTGGCAGAACATACTGGAAGATGGGGTTTATGGAAAGAAATAAGCAACTAGGAATGAGATGTTCTGAGAGCAGCAGTTTGTTGTTCATAAACCTTAAGACATTGGTCCATACATAATTTGGGATAGTCTGGAAAGTAAGGATAGAATATTGATCTTAAGTTTTGTGCATTTATTAACACTAAACATCACTCCCGTGGGTGTATACTGTTGAGAGAAAATATCTAACACTTTAACATCCGACAAACGTTTAATAGAAATTAAACATAACAACATCGTAAGCTTTGCGGAAAGTATCTTCAGAGGTAAAGCTGTATTGTCAGGCCAAGAAATAAACAAATTCAAAACCACATTTACATCCCACAATTTACTGTACTTTGGAGGAAGAGGTTTGGAAAATGTTACTCCCTTTGAGAGGTGACAGACAAGTGGGTGTTCTCCTACCGGTTTGAGATCAATGTCGGAATGAGCCAAGGATATTGCTTATGTATAAAGGTTTATAGTTCTATAAGCCTTACCTGCACTCGCTTCCGCTGCTAGTAATTGACAATATAAATTATATCTGTTGAAAAGGGACTGATATGTTTTCCCAAACACCAGCTGGCCCATAAAGACCAAGCCGACTTGTACGTCTTAAAGGTCCCCGGCGCCCAGGCTTTACTAATGAAATCCGAAGTTTCTCACGAAAGTAGATGGGACTGTTGGGATGGCCGGAAATTTTCCAGCCCGCTAGAGTTAAAGAGCCGTCCAGGACCAGGTTGTGAGGAAGACATAGAGGATCCAATAAAAGAGATGGCAAAGATGGGATCAAGATCCGAAAATGGTAAGTCAGTTCTAGAAGATGAGGAAACCAAACCTGGGACTGCCAAAAGGGAGTTATTAGGACCAAAGAGGCTTGCTGACGCCTTATCTGAGCTAAAACTCTATTGATCATGGGAAAGGGAGGAAAGGCGTAATTGATTGACTGAGACCAATCCTGTAAGAACGCATCTGTAGCTGGGGCAAGAGGATCTGGATGTTAACTGAAGAAACGAGGGAGATGGGAATTTAGACGAGAAGCAAAGAGATCTATGTGAAATGGACCCCATTTGTGAGATAGGGAGCAAAAGACGAAGGGGTGAAGTTTCCAATCGCTGAAATCCTTCAGGTTACAAGAGTGCCATTCTGCTATAGAGTTGAGGGTTCCCGGTAGATATTCTGCTTGAACCGAAATTTTATTTTGCAGACAGAACTCCCAAAGGCTCTTCGCTAATTTTGCCAGAGGTTTGGACTTGGTCCCGTCAGATGATTTATGTAATGGACCCCAGACACACTGTCCATTCGCAAAAGGATGGAGCATTGAACTCTGTCTTTTGCTAGGCTTTTGATCGCAAAGGAGCATGCAAGCATCTCCAAACAACTGATGTGCAATTTGGACTCCTCTAGTGACCATGTACCTCCAGTCGAGGGTTGTACCACATTGAGCGCCCCAACCTGTCAGGCATCTGCTTCTAATACAAGATCTGGGGCTGATGTGCAGATAGTCCTGCTGTTCCAAGCGTCTAAATGGTCTATCCACCACTGAAGTTCTGATTGGGACTCCGGATCGATTGTTATGGAATCGGCATATGTGAGACCTTTGCGGAGATGACTAATTTTTAGTCGTTGAAGAGCTCTGTAATGAAGCAGACCCGGAAAAATTGCCTGGATGGAAGTAGAAAGAAGACCTACTATTCTTGCTAAGGACCTGAGGGAAATCTGGGAACTGCGAAGAGTATGAGTAAGAGTCTTGTTTTATTGCCGTGACCTTTGCTTGAGGAAGATGCAGAGTAGCGGAAGCCGAATTTACTAAAAATAAAAAACAAGAAATTCGATTTGTTGGAAAGGTACCATTACCGATTTGCTACGTTGAGGAGAAAACCGAGATCTGTGAGAAGTGTGCACAGAAGATGAAGATGATCGTGTAACGTTTGTCTTGGCTCATGAGAAGGATGTCATCTAAGTGTATAATTAGTCTGACACCCAGAGACCTGAGGAAAGTCACCACTGGTTTCATTACCTTTGTAAAGCACCATGGTGCTGAGGAGAGACCGAAGGGAAAGGAAGAAAACTGGTAGGTCTAGCCTTGCCACTGGAACTGAAGAAACTTCCTGTGATGAGGATGGATGGGAATTGTGAGATAGGCATCCGGTAGGTCTAATCTTACCATCCAATCATGTTGTCATAGAGAATCCTTGACATGAATTATTGTTTCCATTTTGAAGTGACGATAAACCACAAACTGATTGAAGTATCTGAGATTGATGACTGGATGCATCTTTTTGTTTTTCTTTTGAACCAGAAAGATGGAGCTGAAAAACCCCAATTGATCCGGAAGAGAAACCTGAATTTTTTCTTTTTTTTTTTTTTAGGAGGGAGCACATTTCTGAAGAAATTAAGATAGACATGTCTGAAGCGAATTTTGAAGGAGGAGGAAAAACGCTTTGAAAAGGTGGACCATAAAAATCTATACGATAACCTTGAATAGTGTCTAAAACCCACGGATCTGCTGTTATCGATTGCCACTTTGCTAGAAAGAACTGAAATCTGCCCCCACAAGAGGAAAACTGGAAAGAGAACTTATCTTGATTGTTCTGTCTGAAGCCTCTTTGACTGTGACCTCTGAAACCCCTACTCTTTTGTGGGTAGAACTGCGGCTTGTACTCTTGGTAGTTATAGCTGTTATTGAAGGAGCCTCTAGATCCTTGGTTGCGTAATCCATGGCCAGTAAAGCGGCTCCTGCCTCTACCGGCCCTGGCAAAAACTAGTTGGGAAAACACCTTTTTTTAACTAAGTTTGCGCCTTGTCTATTGAAGAAAAACTTGTCCCGTACCTACTCAGATCTTTGATGAATGACTCTCGAGAGGAGTCCTTCTGCTTAAATGCCTGGGTCTAACATCACCAGGTTAGCTAGTCTAAGATTTAATTGAGTAAGAGTCCTTTCCGGCATTCGTGCGTAATAGCCAAGTTAGCATTACCAATAAGGTAAAATGCTCTCTGAACCCACATGGAAAGTTCCTGAGGATCCATAACAGAATTCTCCAGTCTAGTCACTTCTGCTATATCAAAAATCCGGGCCAAAGGACCAACCACCTCCAGCAATTTGTCTTGGCAGTTGACCAAAGCCTTGTCGACAGCCCTGCTTGGATCCTTGCCAAATTTTGAAAAGAAAGTAATCAAAGCCGGGACGATAACCGGCATGACGGTAATATTAGCTGGAAGTGGAGGTCTTGGACACTCCTACTTCAATGTACTCCGTGTCTGTTTATCCAAAGGGAGACAGAGCCTAGAGGATAAGTAATCCCCTACATGTGCCGCCGGGAGCCATTCCATGGAATTAGGGTGTTGAATAAGAAAGGGATCAAACATGGGAAAACCAACCGCATCTAGTATTGTTTTATTCAAGAGAGGGTCAAATATTGATTTCTTTTGAGGAGGAGGAGAACACATCGTTAGCGTCATCCACATTACCCGTATCTAATATGGAAGATATTACAATTTGTTGTGGTATATTTTGTGCATGTTGAATATTTTTAGATTTGGCTTAGCATTTAAGGGAAGTTTTTGTGTTCCCCTCCTTGGAAGGAGGCCTGGGAGGAGCAGAGTCCTCAGTCTGTTGTGAGATAGACTCACTAATTGTAGGCACCAAATCTGTGGATATGGGCTGTTTGTGTGGTAATAAAGAAGAAGACTCACGTCTTCTGCTTTCCCCAGCAGAATGGGCCAAATGTTTTGATATTAAACTCTTTATAGAGTTTTCAATATTTTATGATTTTTTTTCCATAGAGGCTGAAACAGCCTGTTCCACAGAAGAGTGAATTCAAATCACTCAAATCCTTTTTAAACGCTTCTTCAACGTCAATATCAGGATTAGGTAAAGGGGAGCTATCCATCTCCATTGCTGCACAATAAATTCCAGTTAAAAAAGGGTTAAAATGAGGCAGAAGTCAAAGGGGAGGAAAAAGGATTCAAGCCCTCCCTTCTGGGCGTTGCCAAGTACGAGGAAAAACCCTAAGGACCCCAAGGGGCCGGGCCTGGGAAGAAATTCAACCCTTGCCTGACACTTCGGAATCGGAGCGAAGCGAGAGGTTGAAGTGAGGAAGCGGTGCATAAATGATCTGCTGAGCAAGGAAAAAGGCTTTGACCACACGGCAATAGGAAAAAGTCTGACAGCGATATGCAAACGACAATGGAAAAATGGCGACCGGAATGTGAGACGATTGCGGCCGAGCGAGTGGTAAGCATGAGGAGAAAAATAAGCAGAGGTGGTTAGCATAACGTAGTAAATACAACCTATTAAGGGAAGCAAACCAATATTCATCAACATATAGTACAAATTATAAGCATAAATAAACAATTTAAAACACTTTAAAATGCCCATGAGGTTACCTTGACTGCGAGCAGTAAGAAAAGAGGGCTCTTTGCAGTCAAGTTGGGTGATATTAACGGTTGATGGTCCCTACTGGCTGGGGAAGCTGTACTACGTGTTTTTTCCCATTGGTCACTTTTGTATGGCCCAATAGGATATGTAGTTTGTTATCTTGACTGCTGCTGTTTGTTATAAAGCAAGAATTGAAAGCATAATAGGAACCTCCGGGTTTGACATAAAATGTTTGATAAACATGTGTAGAGATAACCATATAGCCAATTTCCAAATGTCAGTCAATGAAACGTACTCTATTTAAGTCATAAACACTCTTTTTCCTGTAGCAGTGGTCTCTAAGTTTCGATTGTCACACACTTCATTACAGATAGTAACAAAACTGTATAGTCTGTTTTAGACGTCTGGCAATAACTAACTTCTTAACCGTGTTCCCCGAGATGTACAGGGCATGAGAGTATGGAAAGCCATTGATGGCCCAAAAGTCGTATTCTGGATAAAGAGGCACGTGAATTGTTTGATGTTTATAGAAAGGCGTAATCATCTTTGCTATAAATGTTGGATGTGCTCACATCCCACCGGTTTATGATGTTCTTGTACATAGGTTTTGTTAACTAGGATCGTTTATGATAAGTGCTTATATTTCACCAATCCTCCCGAACAATGCAATTACCATTTTATGGTAAAACGTTTTAAAAATGCTTTATATATTGGTTTAAAAAGTGGGAACATAACCTACAAACACAGTATTTAAATTTCATGTTTTTGTAATTACAAAACTAACCATAGAAACAAAGAAATGCACAGAACAGCTATGACAAAAATTGATGAACAATTATTTTAGCAATACACACTACTTCACAAACATTTGAGAAGTAAAGGGGTAGTTTTTGAGACAACGGTCAAAGGTTGAGAAAACGTACAAATATTTTTAAGCTTAGATACTGATGTGATTCCTGACTTGGAAGAAATTGTACAGAAAAGGAGTATGGATACTGGGATCTCGGAATAAGGCGGACTAAAAGCATAGCAAACTTTACTCCCCTACTAATAAGTACTAACATAAATGGTTTTTTTTAGGAAGTAGCGCAAGAGATCTATTCAACAGGAATAGTTAAAACACTGTTAACCCGAGCACTAAAGAATGACGAGCATTAAATGTTCTTAAGGAGGATTCATCAATTATTATCAGATCTGCAGACCAAGAGGGTACCATAGAAGTGATTGATCTTTTGAGTATTACCAAGAAGCTGACAAGCAATTAGCAATTGTATCTAACTATCAACCTGTTTGGAAACAGTAACTACATGTACCACACAAGAAACTTGGTCATATACTCATCAAATAGTGAGACTTTGAGTTAATAAGAATGGAGAATATACATATATGTGTGTGTAGAAAATCCAGTTGCTCCTATCATTTATTTTGTTCCTATAGAGTCATAAACAAATATGGCCACCTCCTGGGAGACCAGTCGTTTTTTACATACGTGCAATGACTGAGCATGTATCGGAGTACATCAGTACCTTCTTTTTAGCTTTATAATAGCAATCCCACATTTGGGTAACAACAACCTGCTGAATAGCCGTTTTGAGATTCCTTTGTATAATAACTAATTAATGAAATAATAACAGTGGGTTAGTAAAAAAATGAATGTGTAAAGTACGTTAATGATTATAAAACAAAAAAAGGCCAAAAGGCATTGGAAACTAGAGACATACAATATCTTCTTGTTACAAGATGCCATGTACCAACAGATGAGTGGCACAGCAATGAGTTTGAGGGTAGCCCTCTCTTATGTCAACCTCATTATGGGCCGGTATGAGAGGAAGCACTTCCTTAGTTTCAAGCCAGGAGAAAATAAAAATGGCACCAAAACAACAAATACCAATAAGGTAAACCAGAGATATGACTTATTGAAGATCTTAAGTAGAAAAGGCTCCAAAAATAGCAAACGGTAGTCAATGATCACAGTAATCTGGGACCTAGGCACAGCTTGACGCAGACTGTGATATAGCATGGGATGGATATACCAAGGTTTATTGGTTCTGCTAGGGCCTAGAAGTAGGGAAGTTTGAAAAAGTTCTTAAGTCCCAATATGAAAAGAGCCTTTATCATTTCTCTGAGGAAAAACTCTTCTCTGTGTTGGACAAACTTGAAATTTAATCTAGCACTGTGGAACAGTCAGAAAAATACTTTTGGCAGTCAGTCCCCTTGAAGCTTTGCCGTTCTGCAGCAAAAGTTTCGAAAAAGTTCCAGAACTTCTTTTGTTGCCCAAACAGCTGTAGGAGTACACTTCCAAGGCTGCCTGGACCTCAGGGAGAGCACTTAGAGGCTCATAGGGTGTCGGGCAGAGGGCAACAGAAAAGTCTAGTCCAGGTCCAGTTGCCACCAGTCAGCTGTAATTCTTCGTAGGAATGTCCTCTTCACCTTTTTATGTTCCTTTAGTCACCCACAGGAACAACTTTATGATCCTTGGAGATCTTTCTGTCCTTGGATTTCAAGTGGGAAGACGTCCAACCTTCTCAGGTCCTGTGCTCAGCTCAGATAGCAAGTGCAGTAGTTTCAGTCCTCCGGTATCCTTTGGTGAGTCCAGCTGTGTTCTGAGGAGTGGTGAGTGAGTATCCTGTTTAGTTGGGTTCAACAGCCTTTGTTTGGGGAATACCCCAAGACACTCCTATTTCCTCTCTGACCAATGGAGTAAAGTTTCCAAGACCTTAACTTGACTACTTTTGCAGTAGTTCCAATTTGCTTAACTGAAAACAGGGCGAAATGCCACATGTCAGAGCATTTTCAAATGGTAAAATTAATTGGTGGCACTACACTTGGGCTTTGAAGCCTAGGGTTGAGTAGGTGAGTGGACTATAGTATTCACCAGTGTCCACCCACAACTCACACCAACATCAATTTTGAAGCAGGCACTGCATTAACAACAAACCAGAGGCAGAATTCTGGTAAAACAGAAGCAGGGTTCTTCAGCAACCAGATATGGGGTTATACAAGAATAATCTTGGAATCTTGTCCTCTCCTTTTCTTCACATTGTTGGGATCAGAGCGCATACACTGGGAACTAGACAGCAGTGTCCCAGTGTGAACAGCCTAAAAACCAGCAATAAATGTCCTAAATAAAATGGAGTGACAATGCAAAATGGGTCATTTTCTCACAGAAGGCTCAATTGGAGAAACAAAAAACAAAGACAATGACAAGAGCAAAGTGGAAAATAAACACAAACTTGCAATCTTGCACTAAAGACGTGGTGCAGATTAGTTATCCCCTGGATACACAGGAATGTGCTTCAATGACAAAACATTCAAAAGTCTTTGGCATTCCAAAAACCAATGAGAGCCTTTGTTAGAAGGAAAAATTAGCTTGGTGAATGAGGAGAAACAACTAGTTAATGTCAGAAAACGACTAATGAACACAAAAAAACTAGCACTGGCATAACCGATAGGTCTGGCTTTCATGTGCTATGGCAAACAAACAGGATTTATGCATGTATGTGCTTTCATGCATTAGAACATGAAAGTCAAGCGTACTGGCTTTACCAATGCTTGTTCTTAGTTCTTTTCATTTCCATCCTATCCTAAAAACATTCAACAGCCCTTATTGAGTGCAGATGCTGAGTTTGGTAACTATGGAATTTAATATCGGTGTAGTCACTGTAGTATCTCTACCAAACAGCAGATTGGCCACTCTACTAATAACCATGCCTAGTTTGTGCAACTGTCTCTTGTGCCAAGTCACTGTAACCACTTCTGAGAACAGAAGCTGTTTATCCAGCAGTAAAGACACTTCACACCATCTGCTCATCCAAAAAGGCTTCCGGAAAGGCCTCAGTTTGCAGGGACATCTGGATCTTTTTGGTGACCATCACCTGTCTATGCTACAAGGCTATGCGTTACGTGCGGTGGGGTGACGAGGAGTTGAATGCTAATATAGAATCAGCACCTAGGCTACCTGTGCCTTAGCGATTAGAAAGCACCATTGTCTAACCATTCTATGTCAGACTGGAGTGGAAAACACAAAGCTTAACTTCACCCAAGGTCAGTGAGAGTGTAGTGATTGACCTTGAAGACACTGAGATACACAAGCCAATGGCAAAGCCAGTGACAAGATACCTCCCTCATGTCCACATTCTCACTTGAGTCCACCATAAATTGCATGATCAGCTTTTGTGGGTGTGAGAAAGTTCCCATTGTTTTGCGTGGTCCCTCTGTTTTGTTTGAACTGATGCTGCTGGCTTTTGACTCTGTGCACTGGGACACTGCTAAACAGGCTCAGGCAGATAGGCTCTGACCCCTTAAATATGGTACAGATGGCTAACTCCTAATTGACATATTTAACTTTCCTATAAGGCCACAATATTTGGTGCAAAAATACACCCATGGTTAAATATTATCCGTGGACTGCAGCACTATTGTGGCAAAGTAAACATGGCTTCAACTCTACAACATCTACATGGCCCGCTCGCATCCAGCATCAGGAACCACGGGCTGAATATCATCTCCTATGCCGACGCCACCCAGCTGATCATCTCACTGACCGCAAACCCCACAACTGCCAAGAAGAATTTCCACAACGAGATGGTCGCCGTCTGGATGACAGACAGCTTTCTCAAGCCCAACTGACAAGACCGAGATCCTCATCTTTGGACCCTCCACATCAGCCTGGGACGACTCCCGGTGGCCAGCCACCCTCAGCACCCCCAACCTACCCCAACAAACCACGCACGCAACCTCGATTTCATCCTGGAACAATCGCTCACCCTGACCTGCCAAGTCAACTCAGTCACATACTCCTCTTTTCACACACACTGACTTCTCCGGAAGATCTGCAAATGGATCCCAAAGGACTGTCGCAGAACCATAACCATGCCCTGGTTACCAGCAGACTCAACTATGGCAGCGCCCTCTGCGACGGCACCACCCAGAAGTACCTGAAGAAACTACAGCACATCCAAAATGCCTCCACCAGACTCATTCTGGACGTTCCCCACTGGAAACACATTGCCAATCGCCTATAAGATCTCCACTGGATTCTTACAGAGAAAAGAGTTAACTTCAAACTCATTGTCCATGCATACAAGGCCCTCTATAACCTAGGACCCACCTACCTCAACCACCGCATCACCTACTACTCCCCCACCAGACCTCTCAGCATTGCTCAACAGGCCACCGTACACCGCATGCGCAACAGCTTGGCTGGAAGAAAAGCCTTCGCCTACCTCGCTGCAAAGAGCTAAAACACCCTGCCCCTGCACCTCAGGCAATCACCATCGTTACCTCACTCCAGAAAGGACCTTAAAACCTGGCTCTTCAACTGAAGCACAGAGAACAAACCCTCTCAGCAACTTGAGACCCTTACGGGTGAGTAGTTGAGCTCTATAAAGCCTGACTTGATTTGAAACAATTACAGCCTAACTGGTGCAGTTCAAACCTGCAGCTATATCTGTCAAAATAACAGGGGAAAAAATCTTCTCTTGATTTGAGCTGGCCTTTATGCCCACAAGATAAGGTGCATTTAAAAGTTGGACTGGTAGAAATTTAATGTTGTCATGACCCTATGGTGAAACACCCCTAAATGCTATTCTCGCTGAGGAAGGCTCTGGCCATGCTATGGGGAAAACTAGAGTGCATATTAAAATATTAATTTGGCTATCTCTGGTGTGGGGCAAGCATGAGGAACTGTTCAATCACTATTTTTAATATTAATTGCAAATGCAATTTACTGGTTTGATATGAATAAATATTTAGGAAAGATATCTCTAAATAGGTTATGTTTTTCCTGCCTGAAGCTCCTGGAGGCTACTTTGCAGTTGTCAAACCAGTGCCCCAACCAGCTTTAATGAGGTGTGAAAACTGCTCCCAGAGCAAGGAAAAGGTCTAGGCCTGCTGACAAGATAGGTTGGGTGTGGGTCACAGTATCCATATCAACTCAGGAAAGGCAACTGTGGAGGTTCCAAGAACTTAATCAATTTGAAAGGAGCAAATGTGAGGTCTGCCCATTCATATTTTATTTTAAGGAGAGACATGGGAGTGTGGAACTATGATCACACAACACATGGTAAAGAGACTGGTCTATCTCAGTGGGTGGGGGAGCTGATACAAGAACCACTTAGGTGCAGCTTAGGAGATGGAGGTGTTAATTTCCTTGAACACCCCCGTGACTAGCACGCAAGCTCCCTCAAAGGGCGGAAGGCATGTGCCATCTAGGATTCCCCCTAGAATAGTGCATTTGGAGCCAGTCTTAGCAAATTAAACAGGAGGTGCTGCAAAGGTGGGCAGAGTAGCCACTGGGAACATTTTGCTCATTGGTTAGAGAGTATCCAGGAGCCATTCCCAACCACTGGCTACTCAACTGTACAAATGTAGCCCTCATCATCAGCCCCTCAGAGATCTTTGTGAACCTGTGGAAGAACAGGAGGACTGCACCTGCTAGTTAAAGTCTGTGAGGAGAGCCAAAGGGCTTGACTTGCTCCCACTTGTAACCAGAACAAAGAAGTGGACTCCAAGGGTCAGTTGGCTTACCTCCTGTGTGCTTCTGGGATATCAAAAGCTGCAAAGAGCCTTTTTTCCTGGAGTGAAAATGTGACCAGGTGCAACAGGATCCTCCTGGTGGCCTCTGCCGGAGTGAGTCCTGAATCCTAAGTACTGCCCCTGGGGTCCAGGAAGCCTTAGTGGCGGCCAAAATGGCTTATTCTGAATTACCTCAAAAATTTGGACTAGAGAACCCCAACCAGCAACCTACGTAAATCTACGAAAGGCTCAATCTCGCTGGGCAAAAAAAATCAGGCTGGTCCTTCTCTGAACTTTTTGCTGCCTGAAAATCCAGTTTAGCAAATACTTACAGTAAGCCTATCCTACTTTAGTGCAACCTCTCCAGACGCAGCCTGTTGCCTTAGCCCTGTATGAGCAATCCACTCTCCAAAAGGAGACTAAGAGCCAGAAAGTTCAGCAGATGGATTACTCAACCACAACCATGAAGGATAGCCTGTCCATTGTATTGCACTGCATTATATTCAATGACACTTGTAATATGGCAGACATGATATTCCTCATGTTTTTGTCTAAGTAGACAAAAGGCTGTCAGGGACAGCAAGAGGAAAACCCTGGTCAGACTGTGGGCATGTAGCCCAAAAGCAGCCACGCCCTATGGTGGACTACCAAGCTCCACAAACTGAGATAGTGGTTACGTCAGCTTGGAAGTGGCAGAATAAAGCAATCTGGGATAGCTAGATGCCACACTTCGCAGGAAGTTGTCATGAGGTGGAGGAATTAAAGTATCTCATTGGTTAGTGAACACAACCGTCCCTAAGAGTACTTTCTGGGCATAAAAAGGTACCCCTAGACACCAGAACTAGCAAAGAGGGGCTGCACTGAAGTTGGACTGCACTTGCTGCTCCTTGGGCTAGCAAAGAAAGGACTGTGCTTGCAGTGTACTACTCATGGAGAAGTAATCCTTGGAGCACAGCCAGATGCAGAGACTCCAAGAGTCAGTTGACTGACTTCTTGTTTGCAGCACAGGGCCACAAAAGGTGAGGAAGCCTGCTTTGGTGAGTAGGTAGCCCATATCCCCAGATTATCACTCCCTGCTGCTGAGCAGATTGGGAGCCCAAGTCCCGATACTCAAAAGTTGCACCCGAGTTTGCTGGACCTGGGAGAGTTGTCAGAGTGCAGTCTGGTCACATAGAAGGAGACCTATGCTCAGAAGAAGGAAACCGCTGGTTTGGCTGTGACTGGAGAGCAGTAGTCCAGTGGTGACTGGACTTTTTGCTCGATCCAATAAGGACTTCGAAGGACATAAGTCATCCCATCAGGCCAGTGAACCGAGGAGTAGCACCAGGAAGTCCCCCGTGAACCACACAGCATCTTCAGCATTCTGTATCCCCTGCATCAGGAGTATCCCACGGAGGCTAAAGGCAACTGGCCACTGGCACTGGGACTGAACTAGAGACTGCTTTCCTTGTGGAGGTAACTTTTTCATTGAACCTTGGCAGTCCTGTTGACCTGTTCTCCACAACAGGTCAGCAGGTGTTTGCCCAAAGTAATATTAAGTAACCACATTCACCCTTTTTTGTTGAAAATGTTTCTAAGTGTCAAATGTGTTGAATTTGACAGTGCTTGCATGTGGTTGAACGAAGAATCTTGATTTATCGTTTCTTTAAATATCTATATCTCCAGAGCCCTCTGGTGGGTCTTCTTAGTTTTGGTGCCCATAAGTTATTAAAAACCAGTATATTTTTATAAATTGGCGTCTGATTTCTTGAGAGTCACGCTTCTTTCTTCTTCAGTTTTTTTTTGCTATTTACATGCTGTACACTTTTTCTTTGTTGAAGCCTGACTACGCAAAGCCACAACTACCCAGAGATGAGCTAAAGTTTGACAAAGGAGGTCTGACCTAAGACGTTTGAACTAGCCCATCACCAGGCAATAGACTCTTAACAGTGCCCACAGGGTGCTGAAAGGACTGACATTGCATCATGCAAAAACACTGTACATTAATATCAATTGGCTAAAACTCTGTGTTGGCCAGTTGATCTGAACAAAGGCTGATTGAAAACTGGAACTTCGTTTTTAACTTGTATTTTTTATTTGCTTCTGTCTACTGCCAAGAGAATATTAAGTCTCACCAATACTATTTCATTCAAATACATTGAGTACTCCATTATTTCTGATGCAGTCAAGACTGTCACTGAGTTCTTCCTATGAGATCTTGGCAGTGAAGGCTTTACTTCATTTTTGCCACTTTGTGACTATACTTTATGCTGTAACTCTACTATATCCAATTTCTGGTAAGTAAAGTGCTGATATTAGGATAATATATTAGGTGAGGCATTTTAATGTGTTAGATAATATCAAACAAATCATTTAATGAATCGCTGAATATTAAGACAGACACTTAACAAGTTATATACATGTGTAGATAATGTAGTATAGTGCCGCATTACCTAGTGAAATCAATGCATTGTGGATTTCCTTCATTACATCCCTGTAAAGTTTTTTCTGCCACTCTTGCAATAGCTTCCACTCGTCTTCAGAGAAACTTGTAGAAGTATCGTGAAATGCAACCTTACCTCAAAATGAAAATGAGCAGTTGGTTAGCAGTGTAGTTCTTTGAAACATTAGAGAGACAAGATAAACGTTTCAAATATAAAGTATACATTTAATGTCAATCAGTCAATAAGCTTTATGTGATTATTTTAAAGACAATCATAAAAGCACATGAACACAAAAGAAATTACCCTCAATGTAAAAAGATTGCCCGTCGAGATTCCTTGCTGCCATCTAACATCTCTGAAATGAACAAGTTACTTACCTTCGGTAATGCTTTTTCTGGTGGATACACTGACTACCTGTGGATTCCTCACCTTATGAATTCGATCCTTGCGCCAGCATCCGACAGAAAGTCTTCTTCCTAGCTGTCTACGTCGACGAGGATGTCATAATGGCACGGCTCCGCGTGACTCCGTCTGACGTCAACGTGCCAATAAGAGGTCCCCGTCGGCGTACTAACGTCAGTTTCACCTCACTTTTTTCGTGCCCTTAAAGCCAATAGGAGTAAACCGACCATGAAAATTGATAAATAATATAGAAAGATATACACACACAAAAACCTTGACCATTTAAACAATCCATTCTTATTGAGAGCTGAAATACATAAATATACAAAATAAATAGAGAAATATCACTATATACATATAAATATACATATATATATGCGCTTTCATATATATAAATATAAAAATATAATAATAAATATTAATCTAAATACTGCAAGATAAGAGTGTAACCAGGCAGGCAACGGGGAGGCGGGAGGGACCGTGAGGAATCCACAGGTAGTCAGTGTATCCACCAGAAAAAGCGTTACCAAAGGTAAGTAACTTGTTCTTCTGATGGATACAACTACCTGTGGATTCCTCACATTATGAATAGAGTCCCAAGCAGTACCGCACTCGGTGGTGGGTGTCCACCTGATTACACTAAGAAATCTTGCAATACCGAGCGAGCAAAGTGACCGCCCCTCCTCATCTCAGAGTCTAAACAGTAATGTTTCACGAAAGTATGGAGGGACGCCCAAGTTGCCGCTTTACATATATCTATCAATGGAACTCCCCTCGCCAAAGCCGAGGATGCGGATTTAGCCCTAGTAGAGTGGGCCCTGATACCTTCAGGAGGGACCTTTTTTGCCAAAGAGTAACAGATCTTGATACACAAGATGACCCACCTGGAGAGTGTCCTTTTCTGTAATGCTCTGCCCTTTTGCTGACCAGAATATCCAACAAACAGTTGCTCATCCAAACGAAAGCCTTTAGTTCTTTCGATATAAAAACTCAGGGCCCTCCTAGGGTCCAACCTATGGAGTCTCTCTTCTTCTTTAGACGGGTGGGGAGGAGGGTAAAAAGCAGGAAGAGTGATATTCTGCCCCAAATGAGAAGGGGTGACAACTATCGGCAGAAAAGCAGCCATGGTTTTTAGAACCACTTTATCAGGGAAAAACATAGTGAAAGGGGGCTTAACAGAGAGTGCCTGAAGCTCTCCAATCCTCCTAGCAGAAGTAATTGCGATCAAGAAAACAGTCTTGAAGGCTAAATATCTTAATGGACATGAATGCATGGGCTCGAAAGGCGAACCCATTAAGAATGTTAAAACAATATTTAAGTCCCACTGAGGCATGTGAAAAGGAGTAGGAGGAAAGCTATTCACCAAAACCTTAAGGAACCTATGTACAATGGGAGACTTGAATAAAGACGGCTGATTTGGAAGGCAAAGAAACGCCGACAGAGCTGCCAAATAACCCTTAACTGTAGCTATAGCACAGCCTTTCTTCACCAAACTAAGAGCAAACAAAAGTACATCTGAAAGGTGGGCTTTTAATGGATCTTTTTGGTTCTCTCCACACCACAACACAAATTTTGCCCACCTTCCAGCATAAATAGACTTAGTGGAGTGTCGCCTGGACGATAGAATAACATCCACTACATCCGGTGGGAGAGAAAAAGAACTCAGGTTGCCCCGTTCAATCTCCAGGCATGAAGGTGCAGGCTCTGGAGGTGGGGGTGTAGAACCTGCCCCTGCGATTGAGAGAGGAGATCTGCCCTGAGCGGGAGACGGAGCGGGGGGCACTGAGAGAGTTGAAGTAGGTCTGTATACCATACCCTTCTCGGCCAGTCCGGTGCTACCAATATGACTTGGGCCCGGTCTTAACGAACCTTCCTCAAAACTCGAGGAATCAAAGGTATGGGGGGGAAACGCGTAAAGCAACTGGCCGTTCCAGGACATCTGAAATGCGTCCCCCAACTCCCCTTGCATCGGATACTGGAGGCTGCCGAACAACGGGCAATGCACGTTCTCCCGAGTGGCAAATAAATCCACCTGAGGAGTACCCCACATCTCGAAGATGTGGAGGACTAGATCCGGATGGAGACGCCACTCGTGATCTAATGAGAAGTGACGACTGAGAACGTCCGCACGTACTTTCAACACTCCGGCCAAATGGTTTGCCATCAAGCAAATCTGATGGTCCTGAGCCCAGGACCAGAGTCGTAGGGCTTCTCGACAAAGAAGATACGACCCCACTCCTCCCTGCTTGTTTATATACTACATCGCGGTAGTGTTGTCCGTCAGGATCTGAACTGACTAACCGCGAAGGGAAGGGAGGAAGGCCTTGAGCGCCAAACGTACAGCCCGCAATTCCAACAGATTGATATGCGACATCTGTTCCACTGGAGACCAACGACCCTTGATCTCCAGGACCCCCAGATGAGCTCCCCACCCTAGAGTGGAAGCATCCGATATCACTATGGCCACCGGAGGTGGTAGTGAAAACAGTTTTCCTTGGGAAAGGTTGCCGTCCACTGTCCACCAATGAAGATCCGCTACAGCGTCCCTGGAGATCTTTATTGAATCCCTGAGATCCCCCTTGTGCTGGAACCACTGTCTGCGGAGACACCACTGAAGAGCCCTCATATGCCAGCGAGCATGAGTGACCAACAGAATGCAAGAAGCAAACAGACATAGCAGGCGTAAGACTTTGAGGACTGAAACTGCCGCTCCTCTTTGACACAAAGGAATCAGCGCCTGAATGTCCCGTATCCGCTGAGGCGGGGGTAGGCCCGAAACCTTGTCGTGTCCAATACTGCCCCTATGAACAGGAGGCGTTGAGAGGGCTCCAGGTGAGATTTGGGTACGTTCACCGAAAAACCCAGATCGAACAACAACTGCGTTGTCATTCGCAGATGAGACAACACAATCTCTGGATACTTGGCTTTGATCAACCAATCGTCCAGGTAGGGAAAAACCGCTACCTCCCTCTTTCTGAGATGTGCTGCAACAACTGCCATCACCTTTGTGAAGACCCGGGGTGCTGAAGTAAGACCAAACGGGAGAACCGCAAACTGGTAATGTTGCGATCCGACCACAAAACGGAGATACTTCCTGTGCGACTTGATTATGGGAACATGAAAGTACGTGTCCTGCAAGTCGACAGACACCATCCAGTCTCCTTCGTTCAACGCCAATAGCACCTGCGCTAGGGTCAGCATTTTGAATTTTTCCTGCTTGAGGAACAAATTCAAAATCCTAAAGTCTAGGATCGGCCTTAGACGACCGTCCACTTTGGGAATCAGGAAATATCTTGAATAACATCCCTGACCCCTTTCCTGCAATGGTACCAACTCTATAGCGCCCTTTGCCAACATGACTACAACCTCCTGTTGCAACAACAGAAGATGTTCTTCTGAACAAAAGGAGGGACGGGGAGGGAAGGGAGGAGGAAACTCCTGAAAGGGGAGAGCATAGCCCTTTTCCACAATTCCTAGCACCCACGAGTCTGTTGTAATTGACCTCCATTGCTGCAGGAAAAGACTCAGGGGGTCATTCTGACCCTGGCAGTCTTTGACCGCCAGGGTCGCGAATGACGGAAGCACCACCAACAGGCTGGCGGTGCTTCGCCGCGGTCAGAAAACCGGGGCCGGCGGTTTCCCGCCGTTTTTCCCCCGGCTGGACGAATCCGCCAGGGCAGCGCTGCAAGCAGCACTGCCCTGGGGATTCTGACCCCCTTCCCGCCAGCCTGTTTCTGGCGGTTTTCACCACCAGGAAGAGACTGGCGGGAACGGGTGTGCTGGGGCCCCTGGGGGCCCCTGCACTGCCCATGCCACTGGCATGGGCAGTGCAGGGACCCCCTAACAGGGCCCCATGAAGCTTTTCACTGTCTGCTTAGCAGACAGTGAAAAGCGCGACGGGTGCAACTGCACCCGTCGCACGCCCGCAACACCGCCGGCTCCATTCGGAGACGGCTTCTGTGTTGCAGGCCTCCTTCCCGCTGGGCCGGCGGGCTCTAACATGGTTAGCGCCCGCCGGCCCAGCGGGAATGTTGAAATGCCGGCAGCGGTCTTTTGACCGCGTAGCGGCCAAATGGCGGTTCCCGCCTGGCGGGCAGCAACCGCCGCCCGCCAGAGTCAGAATGACCGCCTCAATCTTCCCCCTACAGGAGAAGTGTGACTGATAAAGTGGGGAAAACTAGGGCTGCTTCTGCTGCTGTCCACCGGAGGAGGATGAAGAAGAAGAGAGCTGCTGGGCTGGACCTCTAGCCCTACCCCTACCTCGCCCTCTGAAGGCATGATAGGGCGGGTTGGCAGGTTGTTGGGCATAAGATTGAGACCTACGAAAGGCAGAACCTCTAGCAAACCCTCGAAACCTACGAAAAGGCCTGTACAATGTAGCAGAAGGGGCCTGCAAACCCAGGGACTTAGCTGTAGCCCGACAGTTCTTAAACCGTTCAAGGGCAGAGTCTGCCTTGTCCCCAAACAGCTTTTCCCCATCAAATGGAAGGTCCATTAAAGTGGATTGCACATCTGACAAGAAGCCCGAAGACCTTAGCCAGGCATGCCTTCTCGTAGCCACCGATGTTCCCATGGCCCTGGCAATAGAATCCGTAGTGTCCAAGCCAGATTGAATAATCTGCTGTGCAGCAGCTTGCGCATCCAAGAAAAGGGCCCCAAAAGATTTTTGCACTTCCTGTGGCAGATCTTTTGCTATCTCCTTAGCAGAGTCCATTAGGGCATGAATGTATCTGCCTAGCACACAGCTGGAATTGGTAGCTTTCAGGGCCATGCTGCAGGAGGAGAAAATTTTCTTCGAGGATTGCTCCATCCTCTTGGATTCTCTGTCTGTCGGAACACCAGGGAATGTACTGGGGGCAGACTTTGCAGAACATGATGCCTGAACCACCAAACTCTCCGGAGTCGGGTGACGAGATAGAAAAACTGGATCTCCTGGGGCACTTCTATGCCTTCTCGCCACTGACCTGTTCACCGCAGGAGATGTCACCGGCTTTCTCCATAGGTCCATAATAGGCTCAGTCAAAGCCTCATTAAAAGGCAACAAAGGGTCAGCACTGGAGGAAGAAGGATGAAGAACCTCTGTGAGTAGGTTAGTCTTAACTTCTGCCGTGGACAAAGGCAAATCCAGATAATCAGCTGCCTTCCTCACCACAGCATGGAAAGAGGCGGCCTCCTCAGTAAACTCCCCCGGAGAAGCAATGTCCCACTCCGGGGAAGTATCCAAACCACTTGCAGTGGCAAGTCCCTGGAAATCTTCAGAAGGCTCTATCTCACCTTCCTCAAGCCTTCTGTATTCCTCTTCCTCCAGAAGCCTCAACGCCTTCCTTCGAGATCTTAAATGCATCTCCAGAGCCGGCGTCGACAAGGACTCCATCGACGCCGATGATCTCAGGCCTTGAACCGGTTCCAGAAGGCTCCCGGATTCAACCGGCGCCGGCCCGAAGTCAGCAGATGACCTCCTCGGCGCCGAATGTACAGAAGGAGATGGAGCCGGTCTGGATGAGGCCACCAATGACGCCGGATGGCGCGGAGAAGGAGTCGGATGAGAAGCCGACGGATCCACGGTCCCAGGCGAAGGACTCCTGCCAGGGGAAACCTCCGGCGCCGGACCACTAGGCTCTGTAGGGCAGAAGGGCATGAATGGAGCAGCCCTGTACGATGCCGGCGAGCCTAAATTGAATGCCAATGGCCCTGTGGGACCTGCCGGTGCACCAGCAGGGGCCATGGATTGAAAAACAGCATACATCGCATTCAAGAATGCGGCCGGATCCGTCCCTGGAGTCGGCAAAACCGGGTACTGCTGTGTAGACGTCTGGGGAACATCAGTATCCCTCGGCGCCGGTGAGAAGCGAGGACTACCTTGAGTGACCTCATAGACTGAAGGCGCCGGTGACAACCCCGGACTCTCCGGCTGAGGCGTGACCGTAGGACTCATCTCCCACGTCTTCTGGCGCCGTGACGAATGAGATCTCGACCTCTAACGACTCATCGATCGGCTCTGCTCCGAACGGCGCCGAGAGTCATGATGATGCCGCTTCTTATGTTTTTTCGGAGAAGCATGGGAAGAAACCTTCTGTGTTCCTTCTTCTTTGCCTTGGCCAAGAAGAGCTTCGCTTCACGTTCCTTCAGAGCTTTCGGATTCATGCTCTGGCACGAAGAACAACCTTCCACATCATGTTCGGAGCTTAAACACCAAATACAATCCGAATGGGGGTCGGTCACTGACATCCGACCCCCGCATTCCCTAAACGGCTTAAACCCAGACTTCTTCGGAGGCGACATTGTAACTTCAAGAGATCGCTACAGTTACCAACGGGCCAGGAAGAAAAAACCGTTGGAGTCGAATGCACGGAAAAAGGAAAAACTGACGTTAGTACGCCGACGGGGACCTCTTATTGGCACGTTGACGTCAGACGGAGTCACGCGGAGCCTTGCCATTATGACGTCCTCGTCAACGTAGACAGCTAGGAAGAAGACTTTCCGTCGGATGCTGGCGCAAGGATCGAATTCATAAGGTGAGGAATCCACAGGTAGTTGTATCCATCAGAATGATGGGATTTGTTTTGCTGTGGTGCCCTCACATGTTGTGCCATGACGAGACGGGAAATAAACAGAGGGCATTTTATGTGTGCAATAAATCGACAAAGTGTTTTAACAGTATCTAAAATGAAGATAGTCCACATGAAGTGAAGCTGAAGTTGCTGATTTATTTTAAGTTCAGTTTCTCTCCTCAGCCACCACACTACGCAGCTCTTCCCCAACCCTACTTACTCTCTTGAATCACAACCACCCCGCATTCTCGTGGAACCAGAAGGAAAAGGCACAAAATTACCACAAAATCCTTGAAATTATGATGTTGGTTTAGGCAGGTCTGCCCACCACATCCCACCTCCGCTTCACAAATCTATGCAACCTCATGTACAGTATCAGAGACTGGTCAACCCGTGCAGAGTGACATCAACAGATTGTTAGATGCATTGAATGAGATAGATAAGGGGCAGTGAAGGCATGGAACCATTTTGCATTCATAATCCCTTTGATTCACAAAATCAGCAAGCTTGTGAAAGCAACATTTTTTATTTTTTTTTTAATTTATGAAATCCATTTTTGCGTTGAAATTGTATTTCTGACTCCAAAAATAGGCTTAGCGACCCATACCCGATCTCAATTAGCAAATGGAATTCCTTCTTAATTGCATATTGGTATGGTATTCAATGGTTTGTGACCATAAAGGAGGAGACAAATGATTCGCAAAAGGAAGGGTTTCCCAAGAGACCTTTGAAAATCATGTCTAGCGACCTAAGGAAGAGTGGGTAGACGTCCAAAGACCCACTGCCTGCTATCTCCAAGATCTTTGGAAAAAAGAAAACATATATATATATATATATATATATATATATATATATATATATATATATATATAATTTAAATACTGTGACTTCTGCAAGGAACAAAGACTGCTTAGAAAAAAAGAAAAACCTTTCCCATTTGGGAATACAAAACACACTGTTGGTGGTGTGGGGTTCCTTGCAGGCCACCATCCTTGTGTTTGTAGCCAATCACAGAGGATCGCAAATAGCAACTTGCCTAATGAATATTCATTAGGATCTCTGGGGCTAGACAGGTTAGAGTCTACTAGATGCTAGTGTGGTTTCTCTGAAGAAGAAGAATTGGTTAAAATATGCTCCCTCTAAAATAATTGTACATCTTAATTGCCTTTCAGCCAACCTTCCAGTGCCTTTACTGCGACATCTACAAAGTCTACGTAGGATTGTTCTGCATCATTCTGGATAATCTTAAATTTCTTTTGTTATTTATCTGGGGTTAGACCACATTTTTCAAGGGCATCCTTTATGTGGGGCTAGAACTCTGCTAATTCCTTAATTAGGATCAGGAGCCTATCCTTCCAACTAGTGTGAACTAGATCCCATAAGGATTCCCAGTGCTGGTCACCCATCTTTCTCATCCCAAGAACTCTTTCAATTGAAGCAAACCACTTCTATATGTCAACCCCAACCACAAAACTTGGCACAATCCTTTTGGGCAATCTAGGGTCATGTCATGTGAACACCAAAAACAGCACCCTCCTCCCCTACCGTGGATACCTCTTTCTCATTGCCATGATATCTCTTTGTCTTCAGCCTCAGCCTGACTCTCTTCTATGGCCAGTCTGTTTTCCTCAAGGGTCAATCTTTTCTCCTCCAGGGCCACTATGGCATTTGCTCTTTTAGCTTTGTCAGATCGGCTAGTGCTGGCTGAGTTTCCTTCACTGCCAAATACAAATGGTACCCTTGTAGGATTATCGTCCTCCAATGGACGGGTGTTCCCCCTTTGTGGTTTCTTCTATTCAGAGGTGGCTTTGGCTAACCTAGCTTCTTCAAGAAATCAGCTTTGATATTCCTGTTGCCTATCTTGAGATTCCTCTCCTAGCACAGTGCTTCAAACCCCACTGGGTCAGTTTGTGTATGTCAGTCATTTCTAGCTCCATTGTTCCGTAAACGTTTAAAAGGAGCACAAATTATTTTTTTCCCAAAAATAATTTTGAAAAAAAACGATGATGACCCAATTAAAAACCCAGACCCAAGTAAAAATCAAAAACTATTTTTGAATGGTCACAATCTAGGGATTTTTAATTTCTATGGATACTAGATGAGTGGTATTGCTAAACACAAATTATGGACCCCCCTCAGTGAAGTGCAGAACAATGAAGACAAGACAACCCTTAGAAATTCAATGTCAGGAATGATCTGCTGATTTCTTGTTTTCCTGAGTACTGCGGGTTTGGTAGATGGTAAAGGTGAGGGGTGTGACCGCAGTTTCTATTGTTCAGGTGATAAGGTTTCTAGGTAGGACCTTTCCCTTTGTGTGCCTGCTTACTGCTACTGGAAGGCTGAATGAAAGCCATATGCAGGATCTTGCACTTCGTTGGGCCTAAGCTATGGGTGCTTCAGACTGGAGACAGCTCAGTGCTATCTTCCCTTTGAAGCATTACTTTACACAAAATCACTAAAATATACTCTGTTCTCTTCCATCCCACCATGATCACCAGATGGACAGGAGAAGAGTATGTCAGGCACAACCATTTAAAGTACAACATTCATGTTTCCGTTTTACTTCCATCAGCTTTTATCAGAAAATGAAACCGTATTTATTTTAAATCTATTTACTCATGATCGACGGCGGTGTGTACATACTAATGTTCTTGTGGCCTACAACAATATTGCAAAACATGCAAGTATTGTTGTTTCTTTCGACAATTTTGTATCCAACCTCAAGAAGCCCCTACAATATTCCTAAAAACCCTGCATGAAAACTGACTTTGACTTAAAACTTCGGATTGTCGATGTCTTTTGAATCACTCTCTTCCTTTCCACCCCCTTCATGCCTCCTGCCTCTAAGAACATGCATGTTTAGCTAAATCCTTACGATTGTATCTCTAAAAATTACCTATCCCTCATTGCAAAGATCACCTCTCCTTTAAGTCATAGCCTGGGTGCCGCTTCAGGGGAGCTCTTTGGGGTGTTACATCCCCATAATAAATGTTTTCAGTAGTAAATAGTTGGACAGATGCTTTAAGTTGGGTATGGTGAGGTCTCTGACGGTTTTCACTTCATTTGTTACATACACATACAGACAAATACACACACATTCTCATCTCTGTTTTAAAGGTCTTGAAAAAAAGTCAGATACAAAATATTGAGTTTTAAATACCCCTCACAGTCCGCAAGCCTCTCCCTTCCTACTGCTCCAGAAGCCACTCTCCTGCCCTGTTTGTCAGATAATGTATCCCCACCTCAAACGTACGGACCAAGTTATGCCCCAGGTCACACCACTGCAATTTATCACTACCTAATCTCCTGTAGATCATCTATTAATACCACCAACCAATTTGTGAATTTACATGCATCCCTCTCTCACTAAAGATCACACCTGACAACTACTAATTTAATTTACCACACAGAAACTGGAGTAAATGAAGGGTATTGTTTCCCTAAGAATGCAAGACAAATTCCACCAATAACAACCCCTCCCAAAAAAAGGGGATGCCTTTGGTGGGCCAAGAGCTTGCTGAGGTAGCTGGTGAGCAATAAAGGTGTCAGAAGGTTAGCTGATACTTTAAATCTCTGACGGTGTGGAGAGGATCAATGACTGATGTTCTCTGAATGTGGAACAGAGGTGTTTTAGTGTGTTAGGGGTGTCTCAAGGTAGTCTGAAGATTTATATTGATTAACTCCGGATCACAAAGTGTCTTCCATTGTTGTTTCAGGGAATGTTCAGGTCCATGAGGGGCCATCTGGAAAATCTTAAAGACCAGCTTGTGGTGTTTAGTAGCACAGTTTGAGATGACACCCCGTAGGTTATGTGCAGATGAGCAAGGATAATTAAAGCTTCTCTGACCTTCTGCGAGGGAAGACAGTGGTATCTATTGACCAGCAAGGCTGTCATGAGCTGGCAGAGGGTGATATAGGCCAGGTATTTGTTTCTGTAGGGAGCTGAGATTCACTGATAGTTGATAGGGTATGCCTGAATGCCAGCTGAGGGTCTATGAGTTAATCTGACAGTGTTTGAGAATATGCTAGAGATTGCCACTCAATTGAGGATCTCTATGGGAAAGTTAGGTCCATATGAAGCTTGGCAGGGGATGACTGAGGGAGGGAAGGTATGCTGGTGGTCTCTTAGGGCATGCTAGGGATTTCTGGGGACACGCCAAGAGTCTCTGAGGGCAGAAGGGGGTGTTTATCTAACAACCGTGGGTAACTGATGGCATGGCGAGGTACTCCAATGATGTGCTGACAGTGCCTAAAGGCTGGATGGGTGTTTAACGGCCAGTGGGGAGGGTTCGGCAGAAGGGCCCCAACAGTCTACTGTGGGTGTTTAAAAGTAAAGTACCATTACCATTTTGGAGTTATTGGAGTAGATGGGGGTACCCGAAGTCAGACTGGGGGTTATTTGGTACTGTCTAACAACCATCTGGGGGTAATTTACATTGGGCCAAGAGCGGACTGGGATATGCAGTAATGCACTGAATTGTCAGAATGCTGGCCTCAGATCTCTACCATTGTGATGACAGTGTCAGTAGGCATGCTGTCAGTTTCTATGGGACATGTTTGAATGTGGACTGGCCCTGCAGTGTTGCAGAGTACACTGATCTTTCAGCACCTTATCAGCTTTGGGTTTCAGGCAAGATGTAGCATCTGCAAAGTGCAAAGTGTGTTGGCAGTAGGTGAGGCCATCTTTGTCAGAATCTTGATTGATAATCTAGGCAAAGGACCTCTCCTGACAAGTGATGATGGGGTAGTTCTTTTATACTAAATTATATCAGAAATTGGAATTTCCGATTATGTGCATCAAGGTGCGCATCCCAGACATCTCCCTTACAAACACATAAAGTAAAAGGTTGCCAATTCAGACTACATTATTTCTGCTATATATCTGTATGTCTTCTTAGTTAACTTGACATGGTGTGAAGTAGACATTTGACCTAGATGAATGTTCCATTATGTATCTATGTCATCAATCAAATGACATGATACTTTCACAGTTCTAAGAAAGATAAGGTCAGAGAACATCTGTGTCTAATGGCAGGCAGGACAATGATTCTGCATAAATCAGGAATGATGGCGACGTCCACTGTTTAAGAGTGAGACGATGGTGACTTCCATAAGCCAAGATGGAGTTGGGGGTCTACATACAATGGATTCGGACCTTTGGGTCATTCAGTTGAACTTCCAATATCTGCACTGCTTCTGCAAATTTTGATGTCTGATGTGACTTGTTTCTAAATTCAAAATGAATACCAAATGAAATCTTTCTTGTTGAAGTCTAGCAGTGACATGCATACTTTGCTGTTGATGAGCCAGAGTCAACAGGGTGACATGCTGGAAGATGAAGGACTCGTAATGTCTTCAGCTGATTTCCGTTATGTGCAGCCTTCAATACTTTCTCCTTGGTTTGGAAAATATTAAACTTTACAATAATTCCTCTCTTTCTTTGGTCGTCACCAGGACACTGCTGGCCCAGCCTATAGACCCTATCTATTTTTATGCATATTTAATCATCTTGCAGTTGGTAATAAATAAGCTTTTCACATAGGACTCCAAGTCTGATCCTTCTGAATCTTTTTGGAGGCGTTGTAGCCTAACATGTTCTTGCTGGGGGTGGTTTTCCAAATGTTTACGGTCACCATGTCAGCTTCTGCTTTTAGTATATTTAATTGCTCTGCAAGGTTTTAGTTGCTCTCATCTAGTTGCTGAGAGCCCAGATGACTTTTAGCCAGGCAACTTTACTCATCTTGGTGTCACATTGTAGTGTGGCAATTCATTTACTCAAATCTGAGCACAAATCTAGCTGTTCTTTTGCCAAGTCTGACTTAATTTTGTCTTGTATTTCAGACTTAAAGATTTGCAAGCTAGCTATTAAGTATCATTTCATTAGGGCTATGTCGCCTGCTGTGGTCATCTCCTTGGACTGTAATATTCAGGGCTGCGAGGTGAGTGGCTTGAACCTCTGGCTATAGTCCTAAAAAATTTAGACCGTCTTTTTTTGTGCATTTCTTTGGTACCATTACCTAGTATTCAACTTTCTGGCTGTTAAATTGTTAGACAATAGTATTTGATGGAATTATCATGGTGCAAACGAAAGTGAGTGCTCCTGATTGCACCTGGGGCAAAGCCAATCAGACAGGCAAGTGGAAGCAACATTAGGTAGGCTAACATGGCAGCAGCAGCTTTTTTGAGATGGAGTTCCCAAGAGATTGTCAGCCATGCCCTGCTTCTTTTCTGCATTCACACCTTACATTTATCAGCAGTATTCAATATCACTTATCAGCAATATTCATTATCACTTCTCTGACAGTTACTTAAAAGCATCCATGTTTTTCCATCCTCCCCTTTTTCATAGATTATGCCACTGCTACTACGTAGCATTACTGCCAAAATTTCAATAAAGGAAGAGAGTGCCCCATATATATAGAGGCACTATGAGGGTCATTCTGACTTTGGCGGGCGGCGGAGGCCGCCCGCCAAAGTAACCCCGTCGAAAGACGGCTCCGCGGTCAAAAGACCGCGGGGGTCATTTCGACTTTCCCGCTGGGCGACCGCCAAAAGGGCGCCCGCCGGCCCAGCGGGAAAGACCCTGCAACAATGAAGCCGGCTCCGAATGGAGCCGGCGGAGTTGCAGGGGTGCGACGGGTGCAGTTGCAAGCAGACAGTGAAAATCTTTATGGGGCCCTGTTAGGGGGCCCCACGACACCCGTTCCCGCCATCCTGTTTCTGGCGGTGTAAACCGCCAGAAACAGGCTGGCGGGAAGGGGGTCGGAATCCCCATGGCGGCGCCGCCACGGAGGATTCCCTGGGCCAGGGGAAATCCGGCGGGAAACCGCCGGATCCCCTTTTCTGACCGCAGCTTTACCGCCGCGGTCAGAATGGCCCTGGAAGCACCGCCAGCCTGTTGGCGGTGCTTCCGTGTTCCTCCACCCTGGCGGTCCATGACCGCCAGGGTTGGAATGAGGGCCTATGTCTCTAAAAAAAATAAGGCATACCTCCTCCTGCATATCACACCACCTCAGTCACTGGTCTGTCTGCCGCATTGTCCAATCTACTTGTTCTCTCCCCCTTCTTTGCTGGTTAAGCTGGCCAGTCTCTTTTCCCCAGGCTCTCCTCATTTCAGTGTGGGCTCTGCACTGCTCCTTCTATATTTCAACCTCCCAATCACTCTCAAAGTCCGGCCGCCCCTCCACCAGTCTTCAGTACCATCCTCTTAGGCCTCACCAGCCTCCACCTTTGAAGATATCAGGTGCCACCTTGTGCGCAACAGAAATAGGATCCAGAGGCACAGGAACTGCACCCTCCCTGATTTCCTCACAATTTGTAACTGCTCTATAATACTATGACAACTTGTTGGAAAATTAAAAGAATTTCAAGAAATTAAGATTTAAAAAAAAAGATAGAAAACATGATATTCTTTCCTATAATGAGCAGAGGAGTTTTATCAAAAAGCTAAGCACAGTGAGGAAGCCAGAAACATTACCAAGGTTGTGACATTCTCAGATTCCTTTCCTCAGTAGATCTGCAAAGTAATCAACAACCTAGTACACACAGGCAGGCCCTATACAGAGCGACTCAAGTGAAACATGGATCTTTCTAAGTCGGGCCAACCAGATAGTGTCAGCTGTCTGGTTGAGAAACACATATTTTAAATTTATAGGTGACTCACGGGCCGCCCTTTGCTTACCATTGGTTGGCTTTATTGTCCCTCTCGTATGCTTGTTTTTTATTTGATGGCTTACAAACCTCTTGTGTTTGTCTCTCCCTGGAACATAGCCTCTTTACCATAATTTTGATTGGATAACTTGTATCCACCTCTCACTTTTAGGGAGACACATTTCTCAATTTTGTTAAGCACAACATGAGAGTGCAATGCGTTTTTCAACTCTCTCTAACCTGTGTGCTACTTCACTTCCTTCCCAAGACTCCCTCAGTTTCCCAGTGTTGCTCCTTCCTCTCCCCTACCCCTTGCTCTTCCATTGCTCCTCCTCCCCTTCCTGGCTTTCCAATCGAGTGTTGCTTCCCCGCCGTAATCTAAGCCATCCACCCTTCTATGTGCTGTACATGTTGTTCCACCATCCCTTTAGGTCAGGCTTCGCTTTTTCCCCATTTTTTAATCATGTTCTCTGATCTAGGTTTGTGGCCTTGTTCTGTGGGCAGTGTATTTCATCTCTTGTTCTACAATCTTTCTCTCTTTGGGTTCCTGTTTGAGCCACAGCACACTGTTTCCTTCCTACCATGAGCAGCTCAGTGGGTTCCATACATATTCTCCTTTACTACACTGAGTTTCATTCCTGTGATCCTGCAATGAGTCAGGGACACACATGCTTGCTTGAAATGAATCTATATCACTAGAAATATGAAGTTTTGGATCCTTTCTAGAAATATAAAGTTGTGGATCCTTTTCCTGAGGACTACATCCCGCATACTGAGGTGATTTTTCAGGCACTGATGCCACAGCAGTTGCTGAGCTCCCACGCCGCTGCATACCTGGAAGGGCTTTTGATGACCCAGACCAGTGTGTGCATGCCTTTCCTCCCAACTCAGAGAACCCCAACTCAGCCACACTCCTGGCTTTCTGCAGGAATGAGTACAACTGGGCAGCTTACAATGTGCACAAAGGAGTGTTCTGTGAATGTGCTCAGCGTGGTGTGCCACTTCTTTGCCTTTTTGCAATAGAATTCTATGAAGTTGCTCTTTTTTTTTCCAGAGAGCTGCCCACTCCTTCTCAGAATGCCACAACCCATGAAAAGGTTAATTTATGAAAGCAGCTGTCACTTGTTGCTTTCAGATGTACGGAACTAGTTCCTAATTGTAGTACCAGGAGTGGGATAATATGTGCCACCACTTTCTTTCTACTGCTGGCTTCTTTTTGCAGGACCGCCAGAACCTGCATCCAAGGTAGTGCTGAGTCTATCTTGAATTAATTTCCTTATTGAGCACATGCTGGTGCTGATACATCCGGTCTTCTACACGTCTGCAATTAACATTATTCGGTATAAATGAACCAAAATCATTTATAAGGGCTTTGCTATCAAGAGTACAATATGCAAGGTACTAAAACGGAGCTGATTGTCAACGCAAGGACCATTATTTTTTGGTGTAGCCCTATTCACAGAGGAGACATGCATTATGGCAGCTTTCCCAGTGTCTTTAACCACTTCCGTGAGGGTGCTGGCTGGTGGCCAGTGCTGCACTATTTCCACAGTGTTTCTGCAAGCCTTTACTCAATGCTAGGGAGGCTTTAAAAGGACCCTCTGGTGCTCGCACAAGAGGGATCGGAGCACAGGGTACACACATTTTATTACTACAAAAGCAGATGCAAAACAAGCTGACTGGCTCATTTTATTTTCAATGCTTCAGAGCTCAGGACGTCTCTCACCCCCCTGAGCAGTGATTGAGTTGAGGAAGGTATTGTTGGAAAGAGGAGCCTTTTCGATGATGTCGCTACACATTGGATGCCTGTTTGGAGATCGCCAAGGAGAGTAATCCCCAAGTAGTGACCCACCAATTAGATACCTCGGATTTTTGGAAGGGTGGGTGCGGCCCACCATGCATAGAGCCATGCCCACACCCCAAAAAAGGCAGTTCAGTCTTTCTGGTCCCCTGGGGTGGAAGATTGGGGGATTTGCTCCCAATGTGCCTCTAGGAGGCGAAAATCCCACTAAACACCAGGGATTTTACCTTTGGGGCAAAAGAAAGGGATGCAGGTTTCCTACTTTGTCGTTGACCATATCCCAGCCCCAAAAGGGACAAACCAATGTTTATGCACCCTACGGGGCAGATGGGAGGTTTAGCCTCAATTTGCCCCAAGAGGACAGAATGCCCCCTAGACACCAGGAATTTTGCATGTGAGGCAGGAGAAAGGGATGTGGGAGTCACACTCAAGCATTGCTCCATATTACCAGCCCAAAAGGGGCAACCAGATTTCCTGATCCCGAAAGGGTTGGGCGGGGGTTTTCACTTAATTTGGCCAGGGGGGCAGAAAGCCCATTAAAGAACCATGGATTTCAAAATGGTACCAAAACAAGTAAAAAGGATAAGGCAGCCTACCCTGGCATCAAGCCATACCCACACTCCAGAAGGGGTATTAGTGTCATCTGGTCCTCCTGGAGGCAGATATGAGGTTTAGCCCAACTGGAGAGGTTGCCTCAAACCTGCCCCACCGGGGAGTAGAAAGCCCACTAAACAAGAAGGGTTTTGCTTTTGATGCAGAAAAAAAGAGGTGCAGCTGGCACTGGGCCATCCTTCTACCCTATAAGTTTCTAACCAGTCTTTCTGCCTCCCCCACCCCCCTCAAAATAACACCTAAACAAACAAAAGGCTGAGGAAATCTACCATGTCATCGAGCCATACCCCCACCCAGAAGGTGCAATGATGTCTTTATGCCCCCAAGTCGCAGACAGGAGTTGTGTCCTAAATGGGGACTTATAGCATACTGCTGATTTTTCTTACTGGCATGCAAGGGCAACAACAAAATACCTCCTCTACTGTCTTTGGCAACCTTTTGTTAACTGGCCAGCCATGATTCAGTGTGTATATTTCTGCTTTCACAGTTCACCTCCAGGTGTTCTTTGGCCTGCCTCTCTTACGTTTGCCTTCTAGGGTACAGTGGAGAGGTGGTCTTGTGATGGAGTCATGTTCTCTTCTTAATCGGGTCTCATAATGTTGGCGTCCATGCTCTCTTGCATTCATCTGGTTTGCAGGTCCTGGTTAGAGATGGTTCGAGGCCAGAAAATGTACAAGATTATGCTCAGGTTACTGGTGTGGAAATCTGAAAGTCTAGTGAGGCCATTTTTATCATCCACCAGATTCTGATACATGCAAGTGTGTGGACAGAAAACAACTCTGGTAAAGAGAAAGATTCAGCTTGGTGTTGGTGCTGTACTGAGATAACCACACATTTTGCAGCATCCTGAAGGCATCCCTGGCCTTGTTCAGTCTGCTCTTGATGTCACTGTTTGCACCTCTATCCGGTCTGATAGTACTGCCTATGTATCCAATTGGGATATATATATATAGCTCCATCCTCCCCTTGAACCTGCAACAGTCTTACTACTTACTCCCCTGTGGACTAAATCATCACCATCCCAATGGCAAACAAGATGACATTTTGATTTTTTTGGGTGTTGTTTTTACATATGGGCCAGGAGAGGGAGGATAAATCTGAATGTTGTCCCACTTACCATGCAGATTGGCAGCACTTTTTGGATTATGTAGGCCTTCATCTTGGAAATTCTACCAAACCCACACATTTCAGAAAACTACACATCAAGGGGAGTCCAGGGTGGTATGCCTCATGTGGATTCAATCACATTTTCTTGCACACCAATGCTCTGCCTACCTTAAACTCTGCATAAATCAAACTTTTCTTTGCATTTCTGTGAAATAAACTTCTGGAATAGATAGGGATGCACAACATTCTTACTTCCCAGTGTTCTAAAACTTGTACTCATAAAAACATATTTACGGGTGGGCCAAGCGCCTGGGACAGGAAAACTCCCAAAGCATAATGTGGAGAAAATCAACATTTCATGTAAAAAAAATTCCCCTGGTTTGGCAATGTGGGAAGCTGTGTTAAATGAGCCCGGGCTTGGCCGCCACGTAGGGAAACTTACCAAACCCAGTCATTTTTTAAAACTAGACACCCAGAGGAGTCTAGGGTGGTGTGCCTCGCATGTATCCCACTATTTTATTTTACTCACAATGCTTGGAAAATCTCAAACTTCACCTAAAATCACAAATTGTAGGTGCATTTCTGTGATATAAACTTCTGGAATCAGAAGAGATCCACAAAACTCCTACCACCCAGTATTCTCCCACTTGTGCTGATAAAAACACTGCTCAACCTGTGTGGGCAGGCGTAGTGCCTGTAACGAGAATGGATCAAACCAGGGTCAAGGGGAGTCCCCACTGTGAGTTTGTGGGGAAACACTGGGTGGTAGAAATTGTGTGGCTGCCCGCAGATTCCAAAAGTTATCATCACAGAATGTGAAGAAAATTTTTCTTTGTAGCCACAGTTTGAGGTTTACAAGTGCGTCTGGGTACAAAATAGCCAAAAAGTTCGCAGTGCAGGGGTGGAAATACCTCAGCAGTTACAGGGTTAAAGAGCAAGCACATTTTTCAATAATTGCAGAAAAGGCAGAGGGCTACTGATTTCTGTTTCTCAACAGTTCAACATAAATATTCAGCCATGTATGTAGCTCTTCGCTTTGGAGCTAAATCTGTGATTGAATACACACATTTTTAGCAAACTAGGAAATCCATGAAAATACAAATGAAATGAACTGCTAAAGTTTAAACAACTTTGTCAAGTAGGGAAGCTATAACTTGAGCCCTTTACTCCTAGAATCAACACCTACTCTTTATCTACAATCATTAAAATAAATTTGCATGGGACATGCTATATTAATGCGGGGTCCTTGACATGGTTTTAGATTCATTAGGGACGTCTAAAGTTATAAATCTTGAGCAGTAGTGTATTAATACATGTTACAGTGGTAAATTGTTATTTTTCCCTGAAACTATAATATATTGTTTTATTGAAGTCACTTATTTAACGCAACAATGTAAAACATCATAGTACAGTAAAACTGGTGTAAATAAGACAAGATAATTCATTCTTAAAACTCCATAATGACAAAGTACAACAGGCGATAAACACACTTCGAACCAGAAAACTATGCATAAAACAGTACCATATAAACATCAAAGCACAACAATGGCACTTATGCAATGCAACGCAATAAAATACAATCCACACCAACCCCATCCAGATCCACACCAACCCCAACACCACCCTCAGAGGAACCCTTATCTACAGGCCCCCTGGACCACGGCATCAGTTCTGTGACTCCATCGCCGACCTCGTCAGTAGGCACGCCCTAGCCTCCACCGACTACGTCCTCCTCGGGGATCTAAACTTCCACCTGGAGAATAACAACGACCCCAACTCCACCACCCTCATCGACAACCTCGCCACCCTCGGACTCAGACAACTCGTCACTACTCCCAACACACTCCGCCGGCCACACGCTGGACCCCGTCTTCTCCGCTAGCCCCCACGTCGCCTTCAGCCACACCACCAAACTCCCATGGACCGACCACTGCTGCATCCACTTCACCTTCCGGAAAACCACCACGCATCACCGCACCCAACAGATCCCCCGCCGCAACTGGAGCAAAATCAACCAGGACCAGCTGAACACCAGCCTCGCCCAAAAAACAGCCAACGAACCCACCAATCCCAACCTCGCTGCCTGCAACCTCTGATCTGCCAAAAATAACTCCTTCAAAGACCGCCTGGACAACGCACACAACAGCAAGGAGCTCTTCAACATCGTAAAGGAACTCTCCAACCCCAGCTCCAACACAAACGACATCCCACCTTCACAAGACCTGTGCAACTCCCTCACCGCCTTCTTCCACCACAAGATCACAGACATACATGACAGCTTCAACAGCCAGACCACCCCGACAATCACCGACGCCCCAGACTCTCCACCCACCCTCAACTACGACCCTCTGCTCGCCTGGGCCAACATGAACGAAGACGACACAATCAAAACCATGAGCACTATCCACTCTGGATTTCCATCAGACCCATGCCCGCACCACATCTTTAACAAAGCAAGCGCCACCATCGCACCCCACCTCTGCAAAGTCATCAAAATCTCCTTCGAGACCGCGACCTACCCCGAAAGCTGGAAGCATGCTGAAATCAAACCCCCACTCAAGAAACCCATGGGAGAGACCTCAAGAACTTCCACCCCATCTCCCAGCTCCCATTCCCGGCCAAGGTCATTGAGAAGATCGTCAACAGACGACTGACCCACTACCTCAAGGTTCTGCAGCAACCACAGTACCGAAACCACCCTCGTCACCGCCACTGACATCAGGGCCCTGCTTGACCACGGCGAAACTGTGGCTCTCATCCTCCTGGACCTCTTGGCCACCTTCGACACCGTCTGCCACCGCATCCTACGCACACGCCTCCACAACACAGGGATCCGAGACAAGACCCTAGAGTGGATCACCTCTTTCCTCTCCGGCAGAACCCAGAGCGTCCACCTCCACCCTTTCCGCTCCGAAGCCTCCCAGATCATCTGCGGCGTTCCCCAAGGATCGTCCCTCAGCCCTACACTGTTCAACGTCTACATGGCCCTGCTCGCCCACGTTGCCCGACTACACAACCTCAACATCATCTCCTATGCCGACGACACCCAACTGATCCTCTCCTTCACCAAGGACCCCCTCACCGCCATATCCAACCTCCACAATGGATGAAGGCTATCGCCGAATGGATGAGGAACAGCAAACTGAAGTTGAACTCAGATAAGACAGAGGTCCTCATCCTCTGCACCAACCCCTCAGCCTGGGACGACTCCTGGTGGCCGACCGCTCTAGGAGCACTCCCAACACCCACCAACCAAGCACGCAACCTGGGCGTCATCCTTGACTCAACACTCTCCATGACCAAGCAAGTCAGCGCCGTCTCCTCATCCTGCTTCAACACCCTCCGCATGCTCCGCACGATCTACAGATGGATCCTCACAGATACAAAAAGAACAGTCACGCAAGCTCTCGTCAGCAGCAAACTTGACTAGGGAAACACCCTCTACGCAAGAGCCCCAGCCAAACTCCTCAAACGACTGCAACGCATTCAAAACGCCTCCGCAAGCCGGATCCTCGATGCCCACTGCTACAGCCACATCACTCCCCCTCTGAGAAACCTACACTGGCTCCCCGTCAACAGAAGGATAACCTTCAAGCTCCTCACCCACGCACAAAAGGCGATCCACAACACCAGCCCAGCCTACCTCAACAGACGACTCAACTTCTACACCCCGTCCCGCCAACTCCGCTCAGCCAACCTCGCCCTCGCCACCGTCCCCCGCATCCGAAGAGCGACTACCAGAGGCAGATCCTTCTCCCACCTCGCTGCCAAGACCTGGAATAACCTTCCCCTGCCCCTATGACAGACCGAAGACCTGCTGACTTTCAGAAAGGGGCTCAAGACCTGGCTATTTGAGCAGTAGCAGCACCACCACCCTCACCCCCTTCAGCGCCTTGAGACCCTCGCGGGTGGTAGCGCGCTTTACAAATACACTGATTGATTGATTGAATGAATACAACACACCACACCACATAAGAAAAAAAAAACTAACAATACAATTGTATTGGAAGTGGAAGTGACAAAGTACAGTGGAGGGTCAAAGAGCATGCAGAGTCTGCAAGGAGGCATAATGGAATGTATGAGGCAGGCCACAGCCTAATTTACAAGGCAGACAACAGAGGAAGTTAACACCTCTGCTTCCTGACAGGCTGGTGCTCATCCTCATTTTACTGACTGACCGGCAGCAAAGAACCACGTAAAGCGAGGGACAGCCTCTTGGTTTTTTTTGTGTTTTTTTTTTGCCGGCATTTTTGTAAACTGGCTTTGGTGTACAGGTTTGTGTTAGTGTGCTTGTATTCTGTCGGATTTGGAGTGGTTGATGATCATGTTGCTGTATTGCACTGTATTTTGATACTAGGTTATCATGGTTTTGTGGTGTGTTGCTATATTGTTAGCCTTTGCTGTCCTCTCCTGGCATGCTGTGTTACTGCCTCGTATACCGTTATCTAATTGAGCTGGGATGCTGCCTAATTTTGTCACATTCTTATGTAGTGTTGGTGTGTTATGTCATTGTGGTGTACTGTGTTATGTTTTTTTGTTTTGGTGTGTGTTGTTGCAGTTGCCTTGTGTTATTGTAGTGAGTCGATGAATTGTGTAGTTATGGTTTTATGTTGTGATATGTGTTTATAACTCAACTGCAGCGCTTCTGCTTATACACACACATGCTTCTGTCCACTGTGTCCTGGGCCTGTATACCTATATAATCCAGAGGTTTGTCTTCACATCTTCCAAAAAAAATCAACATTTTAATCAATATATAGGGAAAAATGTGTGGTAAGCTCATATGACTTTACAAAAATATGACTAAATAGGAAGAATCCCCGTCCAAATTCACTGGAGAATGTTATCCTTTTGCAAAGCTTCATTTTGACCTTGTACACATGTACTTGTTAATGATTCAGCTTCTCTTTGGCAGGATGGGGCAGTCATACCTCCACATACATCACACAGCACACACTGGATCCTGCAATTTATCCATCTAGTTGCAGTGCTGTGTGAAATAGCAGAGGGCACTGAATTCAATGTTTTTTCAGCTAATGAAGACTACGCATATCTGAGTATGCATAGCAATGTACCAACTGCCTATGTTCATGTTTTTCTTTTATTTTTTGACAGTGCTTTGCAAACAAGTGTTGGCAAAGCCAGTAGATTAGCACTCATAATATAAAAGTGAAACCAACTGGCTTTGGTAAATGTCAGACTTGACAGCCTTAGGGTGAAATTCTCCAAAAATGTTGCCTGTGTTCCTCATATTTTGTGAGGACTTTGAGCACTTTATCACTGCTGAGCAGTGCTATAGTGCATGTGCTCTCTCCCCTAAACATGGTTTGATTGGTACATCCACAAGGAGCATACTTAATTTACTTATAAGTCCCTAGTAAGTGCACTACATGTGCCCAGGGCCTGTAAATTAAGTGTTACTAGTGGGATTGCAGCACCGCTTTTGCCACCCACTCAAGTAGCCCTTAAACATGTCTCAGGCCTGCCACTGCATAGCCTGTATTTGCAGTTACATAGCTATGTCGATTTGGCATTTAAAACCTCTTGCCAGACATTAAACTCCCCTTTTATCACATATGTCATCCTTAAGTTTGGCCCTAGGTAGCCCATAGGGCTACGTAATTAAAAGACAGGACATATACATTTAAGGTTTACAGGTCCTAGTAGTGAAAAACTCCCAAGTTAGGTTTTCATTACTGTGAGGTGTACCCCTCCCATAGGTTAACATCGGGCATTCCTTATTATATTTAATAAGCTGAACTTCCTAAGTGAGAAAGGGTAGATATATCATGTTTAGCACCTATAGAATTATAAATACTAAAACCACTTTAATGGTAAAGTCAGATTTATTGTTACAATTTTGAAAATGTAACTTTTAGAAAGTTGGCATTTTCCTGCTTGTGTGCCTGCAACCTGTATCCAATACACATCGGGGTGGAGTGATACCTGGACTTGCAAATTCCCTCATACATCATAAAATTGTTACAAGACCTGCAAGTTGAGTAACTTGAATGATCTACTTGACCTAACTAATGTCCATGACCCGTTAACGGGTTTCAAATTGTGTGATACTAGACAAATATTTTATTTTACAGTCGCCTTTTCCTTCATTCCCACATGAGTGTACCGTTGAATATGTTTTATTAAACAGACTAAAGGTTGCTCCGTGTATAATAAGAATCTAGCCCACTTATAGGGTACACATGATTCGTGACTTCAGGGCAGAAGTATTTCCCAGTTTGTTTAAACACTCACTTTTAATAAATATATTACTAAAGAAGGATATGGTAGCACACTGTCATTTACAGACAGTAAATTTATTTCCAAGAAATGTTCACAATCCTTCTCACTAATTTTCAGCTTTGCTGATACAACTATGTAGTGCATTAATAATCTGTGACAACTGGGTTTCAGAAAACATATTTATAATTTGCACATCACCAAGTAAAGTGTTCTTATTTGTTTTCATCTTATTAAAATATTTTTTTCATCACACTAAAAAACACACAGTGGTATTTCATAGGTATTGATGTATTTTGAAATGTTTGTACAGATGACTTAGTTATTCAAATGTTGTGTGTTAGGGAAAAACCCACACAGCCTTTCAGCTCACACTTTTTACAGCAGGTCAGACAGGTCACCCTACAAGATCATGGAACTTTGCAGTCAGAATGAAAAAAGACAAATTGACATTTGACCTCTGAACACAGACCAAACGTGACAAGAACAGGTTTAAAGGCATCTTTCTCAATGACTGGACAGAACACCTGTTTGTTAACTCACCAAAAGGAGCCAGTAGGTCCTTGATCAGTATAGGGAAAGGTGCGGAAGACATTGTGACGCGAAGGGTAAATTAGCTTGAGCAGTGTAGATGAGCGTGATGCCTGCTGAAACCTCTGAGCAACGTGGAAAAGTTCATGATATTATTTTCAAGCTTGTTTGTGTAGAAGACTCCGTCTCAACCTTGAGAACAAGAGTACAGGGAGAAGATGGAATGAAAACAAAGGCTGGGGAAGGGCAGAGCGGCCAAGTGCTGATAACATAGCTAGAAAATGCCAGAAAGAGATAGAATCCAAGCTTCGAGTTATTTAACCACTGAAGTGCGGGTGAGGGATTTGAAGCTCGCAGATGGGGTTGTGAAAGCTGTCATGGCCCAGCGCTGCCTCCCTGTTTTGCTGTTCAGAGACCGTGACGCTTGAGTGGGAGAGAGGTCCAAGCAGGCGGTAGAGGGCTTCCCAGCATTTAGTGGACTAAGTTAAGTTCCACACAGGGATGAAAGGCATTTGTTTCTCTGCTCTATTATTATGATTGATTATTATGCTTACACTGTGTTTATAATCTGAAGTATTCAGCTCGTTTATATTTTGCTTTTTGAACATCGTAGTGTGAGCTTGCTGCAGTAACTGAAACATGCATTTTGGTATGCAGTTAGTCAAAGCTAATCTGAAGTATTCAGCTTGTTTATATTTTGCTTTCTGAACATCCTAGTGTGAGCCTGCTGCAGTAATTGAAACAGGCATTTTGGTGTGTAGTAAATCAAAGCTTATCTGAAGTATTCAACTCGTTTATATTTTGCTTCCTGAACATCGTAGTGTGATGCATTTTGGTATACAGTTAATCAAAGCTTAATTCTGTCAATCAACTCTTTGCTTATATATATATATGCATAGATGCTTTTTGTAGTGTACTCATATATAAATAGATGCTTTTTCATTGCTATTCTTATTCTACTATTGTTGATGTGCTAAATACATATATTCACCTGAAATTCTAGTGAAGCTAAATTGTAATCATAATTGGCGTGTGGTCCTTCATTGAGCATCCTTATTGACTTATACCGAACAGGTGTCAACCAGTCACCTGGATAAGACAGTCCTAAAATAGCTCTGATCTGATATAATACGACTCGCCATTTTGAGTGGGCAAGTAGATTTTTCAAGGCCTGTAGGCATATCTTCCATACTTTAGACAAAGCTCCCAGATCGTAAAAGGAAATACTGCTTCTCTCCGTCGACACGGAAAAGGCGTTCAACCAAGTCCACTGACCTCACCTCTTTAAGACCCTAGAGCTATTTGGCAATGGTAATAGGTTTATCCAATCCGCTTAGTTGGAAGCGTCTACAGCTCACATAGTGCTGCAGTCCGAGTAAAGGGCTTACTGTCTCCATCTTTACCCGTATGCACACATCAAGACTGTCCCCTCTACTGTCCCCTCTACCCTCTTTGCCCTTTACATTGAGCCCCTTGCCCAACACTTAAGAGCAAGCCCAGACATCACTGGTATCCAGTTCGGTGGAGAACAGCACTGTATTACCCTATATGCAGATGTGATCCTGGCCATCGAGAACCCTCTGATTTCTCTTCCCGCCCTAGTCACCGAGGTGCAAACCTGTGCGACACTCCCTGGCTTTAAGGTCAATATGCAAAATCACAAATATTAAACCTCTCAGTTGCACCACAAGCTGAAGCTCAACTTCGCTCCCAATTTTAGTTTGAATGGGAGACTGAATATATTCCCTACCTTCGGATCAAGCTAGCGAATTCTATCTCTAAAACCATTACACTTAACTAAGCCAACCATAACTAAACAAACACGAGGTGACATTGCCAACTGGGACCATCTGGGCCTCTCCTGGCTTGGGAGAGTTGCGGTCATTAAAATGACCACTCTCTCACGTATCCTCTAACTTTTTCAAACTATGCCACTGACTCCGCCGAAACTTCATTCAATGCAAATTGACATCAATACATTTATTTGGGGTGGGAGAAAACCTCACCTGTCCAAACAGTTACTATACCATCCCACCCGTGAAGGAGGCCTTATGCTACTTTCACTACTCCGACACTGTCAGACCTCTCACCTCGACTTTTCAGTGGAATGGACACAGCCACTTACTGAGAAGCATTGATTCTTCATGTATCGGGCTGTGGCAGGCTCAGACATCTGGAAGGAACCCTGGCTTCCTCAATAACACAATTTCTTGCTCCCCGGCCACTGGATTGGTACTTTGTGTCTGGGATGCGGTAGCAGTGAAGGCTAATCTCATCTCCTTCCCATCTCCGAGGACACCAATATTGGTGAACCCTGACTTCACACTAGGGCTACAACCTGCTAGGTTCCGAAGATGACAAGAGGGAGGCTGTAAATGGGCAGAGTAAATGTTCGATGGCCAGGGGATCATTTCATTTGAACAACTAAAACTCGATTACGACCTGGGCGAGGCAGACTGTATCTCTTACCTTCGGGTACACCACTGGGTGCTACAGCCTTCGGTTCCACCCCAAGTGGAACGGCCCTTAATGCCCTTTGCATAATGGCTATTACCCAAGAAAACTGACAAGAGCCTCATCACTGAAGTGTACGCTCTTCTGGGTCAGAATGAAATTCACCCACGGTCTACAGGCCAGAAGCGATCGGAAACAGAAATTAGTAGGGCACTTTCCGGTAATGAAGGGCCTGTCATTTTCTATAGAGCCTGAAATACTGCTCACAACATGTCCAGCACTGAAACAGCGTATAAAATAATATCCTATTGGTATCTAACCCCTGTTAGACTTTGCTTGTGGCACCCTGAACGCTCTAAATAGTGTTGGCGAGGCTGCAGAGGAACAGGGACGCTACTCCACCTACTACGGCATTGTCCCAAAGTTACTCACTTTTGAGAACAAGTAATTGATGACATTGATCATGACCTTCACACCTCGATCCCATGCTTCCCAGCACATGCCCTCCATGGCCTGCCTAACCCACAGCCATTCCTGTTCCACTAGCGCTGCGGGAGACAAATGGCACTAGCACCTGGGATGGCACATCAAGTAATCCTTGCTCTTTGGGGTACACATAAGAGCCCACAGTGTCTTACTTTGCTACCCAAACTCTGGGGTATATTAGGCATGGAGAAATTACTTACAGTTGGTCAGAAAACTGACTCTTATGCGACAGATGGGGCCCCCTTCATACGCATCCTATCCTCTGAATTCACAGAATTAACATGTCCAACTTACCTAAAATTACTCAGGTGGTACCTGCCACTGAATCCTCAGCAGTCCACACTTCCCCCAAGCAGACTGACCCACACATTCCACATCTCAATGACTTGTGATTTGACTGAGTCCTATCTCTGACAACTAAACTCTATCTACTTCTACTGAAGGATGGTAGTGGGGGGATCTTCCATGTTTTATATAGTCGAATTGTCTCAGTTACACTGTTGGCCTCAGAGTTATAGGGAAGAAGCTGTGTCTGCATAATTTATTAGGTCTTTGATACCGCTGGCCCTGTTGGGTTGTAGGCGAACAGCTGTGTCTTAACGGTCCCTCTTAGGGCTTAAATAAATAGAATTGATTCATTAAACAGTTTGTAACCTGGAGTCCACTGACCTCTTGGGGTCCCTGACACCTACTTTGGGAGTCTGTGACTGTTTATGAATTAAATAATATTAGTTGACTAATAAAACATTCAAATATGAAAAAAGAGCACATTTGAAAATGAATTTTGTTAAATGTTCTATAAATGTGTAGGGATTTGAAATGGGAGGCTAAATATTCAGTTGGTATCGTGGGAGCAGCTCGAGTACGGACAGACTCCAAATGGAAAATTGGTAGCCCCATCTGAAGCACTGTTATGCACAACAAAAATACACCAAGCATTAGGAGCAAAAAAGTCAGTTCTGAGAAACTACCCTTTTTGCATGGTTACCTCTATTTGTTTTTTGACAGATCCTGCAGCCTTTTTTTTTTTTTTTTTTTACTCTGCGCACTGGGGCACTACTGTCTAGTCACTAATGTATGTGCCCTGAACGACCTCTAAAACCTGTTAGTATTTAACTTTCTAATAGGGCCATCACATGTGGTGTAGAAAGTACATCCATAGCATGGTAAGTTAAATGTCACCTGTGAACTGCAGCACTTAATTTGTGCCATCCACTAGTGTGACAAGGCAAAAAATAACTGCAGGCCTACCAATGTAGCTTGTCTGCTGCAGTTTAAACCTGCAACCTGACATGTCATAAAAAAAAACATTTGCCCCCTTTTCAATATTAATAATACGTGTAAGGGGAAGCTGGATGGCTTACTAAAGGAGAACCTTTGATCGTTAGCCCCCTGTAGAAGATTGGACACCAGCCCTCTAAGAATGGAGCTGGTCTCAGAACTAGACTGGTGTAGCTTAAAAGAGGAACTGCTAATTTTTCTAAACACACCCCTGGCTGGCCCCAGGCTCCATTCAGTGGCAGAAGGCCTGTACCATCTTGGATTTTGATTAGAGTATTGCAGGATGAAATAGTGTACACGAAGGTAAACAGGATACACAGAAAAAGTGGAAACGCTAGCCCCCAGCAACTTTTTCCTCATTGGTTAGGGAGTGTTCAGGAGTCACCTCCACCCACTGACTAGTGAAACCTATAAAGCAGGCACCTTACCCACAGCTCAGAGGAAAACTCTCTGGGATTGAAGAAAAACAGAAAAGGACTGAACCTGCTGGCTGAAACCTGTGAGATTTGAAAGGCTGTACCTGCTTCCACTTGTACCCAGGACAAAAACGTGGACCGGGTTCAGTTGGCTAGCCCGTATGACTACAGGGACATGAAAAGCAGCAAGATTATTTTTTCTTGGATTGACAAGCTGCAACTGGAAGAACACTGGACCCAGCTGATGGCCTCCACTGAAGTGAGGCCTGATTCCCAACTGCTGTCCCTGAGGTGCTGGAAATCTCAGTGGTGTCCAGAAGGATTTATTCTGAAAACTCAGAAAAACAGATTTAAAAACAATTTGGACTGCCACACCTCCAGAGGTCTGTGACCACCCATTTAGGTTCATCCAGCAGGGATCTTTTTGCTTGTTAAAAATCCAGTTCAGTGGATGCTCGCAGCATTTCAAACTATGTTGCAACCTTTAAGGAACCCGTCTGCGGCCTAGCCCCGCTGGAAGAATCATAGCTCCAAAAACTTTGTTGAAAGGTAGAAATCTTGATCGCGTAAAGGTGCCTAAAGTATTAGGCTGATGGGAGGACTTCTTGGGCATGAAAAGTGACTCTCCCATTTGGAGTTTTTCCTGTCAAAACCAAGAGTTTAGGGGGACATAACTCAACACTTATCTGACTTTGAAGGGACATCGCTAGATACAGCTTTCTGGCTTGCCCAGTGAAGGATTCTGATTTCCAATTCTGACACAAAGTCAAAATGTAAAAACTTGACCCGAACGCATGCGCTTGGCATATTTTACTTTTGCACCGTTGCAGTCAGCCTGAAATTGTCTCTAGTCCCATTCACACACAAACAGTACTTTTGATTGGTGCTTTAATTTTTCCTGGCTAACTATGCATATCTCAGGTCCCAATTATTGGATTTATGTTGTTTTGGAGCCCTTTTTTCTTATTAAAGTTGTCCTTATTTTTATAAATTGCAGAGACAATTTTATGGTCTTGTGTTTTTGATCTTTTAAACGTTTAGTACTTCTAAATGCTTTACACATTTTGTCCAAGTTAAGTCCGTCTGCTCTATGCCACTGTTACCAGAGAATGAGCTCAGGTTTAAATTATTGAAACATTAGGTCGGAACAGACCGGTTAGTGGACTACTATCCACCTCAATTAACAGATCACGTTCTTACATAAGTGATATGCTACAGTGGGCATATTGCTTCATCTAAAAAGTTCAAAACGTTTCCATTAAAATGCATATTTGTTTATCTTTTTATATATTATTTAAATACAATATTTTATAACGTCTATATTTCTGCGATGCACACTCATTTTTATGTTGTTATATATTGCTTTGAGGTTCAAATTTTGTAGGTCTAGGTCCCTTGCTTCTACTAGTGATTACATGTGGGTCCACAGGAGTACAAAGATTAAGAACCATAGACCTAGTAGACTAAATACGTCTTAAAATATATATCTGAGCTGGGTTCTGGTCAAGTCCGGACTCTTTCAGTTTCATTTTCCACTCAAAATACCATGATCAAACGCTCTGCCCGAAAGCTCCACAGCTACTTCTTTGAGATATGTTTGTGATTTGCCATCATACACATAATTCACTATGATTTTTTGGATAATATGTAATTTCAATTTTAGTAGAGGAATATTTCAGTGACGTCACAGTGAGAACATCAGTAAAATAGTTGTGCATTTCAATATGGATATTTTCCACCACCTGGGAGGCTTCATATTAGCAATGGTTTTAAAAACTACATGCACAAACTAGTACAGTGAGAGTGAGCTTTGAGTCTGGCTACTACAGCCAGTGACATTCATGGGTTGTTCATGGTTCGCTACTGCTTAGATGGTCTGTCCATCAAGGTCATGGCCATTCATAAATGGTTACATTTTCCCATGCCTTCCCATTGACGATAGTGCGCATGTAGTCCTTTTGTTGGACAGCAGTAACAATATGATGGATTGTTTGTTGTGTTTACATTTTAATTGCTGATTTATGACTCGGGGCAGATTGTGGCTATTCACTAATCATCCTTGTAAGTTCATTTTATTTTGATAAAATGTTGTTCAATTTACAACTTTCTTGTTCATAAAGATGTGCATGCACCTAATCTTTCTTACAGCTTTTTTTATGGACAAAGTGGTAATGTTATATAATGTCACCTGATATAAACGATATGTGTTTACTCTTTGAATTACTGGTGGTTTAAGAGGTAGGGTTCAAGTCTGGAGCGTCTATGAGTCTTAACATGGTTGATGTTTTATGGCACCCAATTATGTGAAAACAGCAGAAATGTTAGTGGATAGTGGGAGCGCCAGCAGCAAAATACTGTTTTGCCAGGAGTACTGAATATCCGTGCACTGTCCATGGAGGGGTAAACCTATCTTTATATTATAACCTCACCTTTGTCATTAATGGTAGACTTGAACAGCTTTGGCCGTACAGAAAACTCCTTTTATAAATTAAATGGTCAGCCAGGTCCTTGCCAGTGATTCTTGTCATGTTATTTAATGATTGTGATTTACTTAATATCATTTAAAACTTTACATGTTTTGTGTTTAAGAGAACTTACTATGTTCATGACTGGCCAGAGCAATGGCTTGAACGGGAAAGAAGCAACCATGATTTAAAGAAAATCTGTGTGTCTGTTGTAACAGAATTGTCTACAGAGATGGATTAGAAGCACACGTGCTGTAAATATACTGGAAAGAAAACTTAAAGGGAAGGAATAAAAACATAAATTCATAATTTCAACTCAAGGAGCATTTGATTGGGAATGACATGTTGGAAGATACAATAGCGCCCAAAAGCACTTGATATAGTAAAAAAAAAAATCTGTTTCAATGAAAACATTTGAATACATATACAACAAAACAGCCGTATTGCTCTAAATGAACAGGTCAAGGGCAATTTAAAAATGTGCACTTAACCTGCAAGACCAATAACACAACAACAGTTAAACATTGACTTTAAATTAAATTACGGGTATTTATAGAGTTTCTGTTTTTCGATTGAAACACATTATAACCAATAAAACACCACAAAAGGGAATATTTATTATTCAGTAGAAACCAGAAAACACCGCATCTTTACTGCATTGGCCCCATCTGGTGTTAAACAGTATAAAAGCAGCCATTACCTTCAACCACTTTTCTGTGATAGATGCTCCTGCTATAACCCACGTGGGCCAAGCTAAGCACCATAACCTTCCCTTGTTGCCATCCACAAGTTTACTGGACTGCTAGAACCTACTTCTAGTCCTGTTTTGGGACCACGGCTCACATCATATGACTTGAGCTCACTGTTCACTGCATGTTTGCTATGTAATGGAGAGCAAGTTTGCAGCTGAAGACTGAGCATTGTCTATGTCCAGGGCAAGCAGCACCTCCATGATTCCACTCTTCTTCATTGCGAGTGGGACAGAGCTTTAATTTGTGAAAGCTCAGGTATCAGGATTTTGGCAACAAGGATCAGTGTGGCTCTAGGATCATTCTCCTCCTATGAAACACTGCAACTAACATTCCATTTCTTGGTGATGATCTAAAATACATGGGAATGTAAGTTGCATCTCTTCATACAGAAGGATCAGGGGCCATTTCAAGAACATGTTCAATGCCATGTGCCAGGCAAATATGCTCATGAGATGGTTTTGGTGAAACTGCACTGCTTTTAGTGAATATATAAACACAGAAAATGTATGAGCTAGTCCCTACGCTGCAGACACTTCAGCTCAAAAACATGAAGAAGCAGTCACTACTCAGCGTTTCCCAGTATGTGCTGCACAGGTGCATAGAATAGTTCTGTGCATCACATACTCACATGTTAAGTACTGCTCAATGTTTAGAGGTCCTTGTGCTGGCTTTTAAGTAAAGCAAAATTCCACAGACATGGCTCCACAATGTAAAATATCCACGAACTGCACATGGAAATCAGAAGGTCAGCCTGCATGTAGTGAAGCTTCTTCAGTACCTTAATTGCTTCTTCATACACAGCATAAATTGCAGCCCCCAAAGCCCCCGAGAGCTAATAGTATGAATATTAATTTCTTAGCAAACATCTACCCTATGAACAGGCAGAGCAGGAAGAACACCAAATAAGACAGTAAAAATACTTCTACTGCCATAGTTCTCTTCATGTATCTTAAGGCAAATAACAGGGCAGAGTCACACTGCCTTGTGCAACTGAACACCATGAAGCCCTCTGTATATTTATCTCATGTCATAAGAAGAAAATCGTCATTCAGCAAATCGCTGCCATTTGTCTGAGGAACAGAGTAGAAGGAGAGAGTGTTAAATACCCGCCATTAACCATTCCCTTCTTAAAAGGAGAGAAAACGTATTTACAGTCATGCACATCCTTGGCATTGTAAAAACATGGTGATGGAAGGAATCCTCAAATTAATTTCAGCCGCTGACAATCGCTCTGGACAGCATCCCAATCCATCATTTTTTTCCCACCATGCCACCTCAGACAGGACCTAGCCATATGCAAATCAGTCCTAACCCTGTTCCTCGTGGGAGCAGTCCAGCAGGAACTTGCAGGCCAGGTCCTTCCTGAAATGGAACACAAGCAACCTAGAACCAGTTTTGCTCGTTTTCGGGCTCTTCAGCCAGGTATAGCTTGGTTCCAGGGGCACAGCGAAGCCGGGACCCATGTCTGGGCATACCTGGTACACTTAGAGCATCAAATGAATAAACAACAAGGTGATGGATGGAATGCTTGAATTGATCTCAGCGATTGGCAATCGCTTGCACCACATCACAATCCATTGTTGCTATATGCATATCAGTCTTGAGCATGTTAGTCACAGGAGAGTGCAGCCTGAATTGCCAGGCCAGGTCCCCTGTGAAACAAAACACAAGCAAAGCAGAAGAAGACTTTTCTTGTTATGGGCTCTTTAGCAGGATATAGCTTGGTGCCAGTGGCACAGTGAGCCTGGGACCCATGTCTGGACACACCTGGCACACTTACGGCATCAAATGCAAACACAACAAGATGAGGGATTGAATGCTTGTATTAATCTCAACCGCTGGCAATCGCTCAGGCTGCACTCCAATCCATTGTTTTTCACCCACCATGCCACAGCAGTTTGGACCCTCCCATATACAAATCAGTCTCTGTCCTGTTCCTCATGGAAATAGTACAGCTCGAAATGCAAGGCCAGGTCCTCCCTGAACTGGAACACAACCAACCCGGGACCGGTTTCACCCTTGTATTGGTCCCAGCAGAGGTAACAATGGCCCAACAGCAGAGGAGGAACACCACAGAGGAAATGTCTGGTGCAGATAGCCAGAAAATCCAGCTCCCAGCAGGATGGGCTGAAAAAGCTCCTGATGACAAGGGCTGGCCACCAGGAGCACACTGAGCCAAATGTATCAAAAATCGTACCAAGGTGCCAGACACACACAGCCTTGAAGATTTGCTCTTTTAAAATTGCACAAAGGATAAACAAGCATGTGGTGCTCTGCCCAGATTTCTCTTATTACACCCAGGGTTGGCCAGGGCTCAGAGGGTCTGTGCAGGATTAATTAATTATTTACCTGGGGAAGTTGGCGTGCATGGGGTTCTCTCCCCCACCTCTACTTTGCCTTGGGGACCCTGCAACCCCTTGGGGGCTGCCAGGCCCCAAGACTCCATCCCCAGGGCCAAGAATAACACAGAAGCAGGACCCAAGTGCTACCTGGTGAGCTACTGCGTTCCCCTTCTACGACCTCTGGGTGGCCAGAGCCCCAAGACTGATACTGTAACCTCCTCTGCCCCATGCCTTTATGGGGGATTGAGGGGGGGGTTTCACAGTCTGCTCCCTTCCTGCACTCCATGCACGTGGGTGAGGGAAGAGTGGCTGGCTCCTGCACCGACTGGTGCACTTGGCCTGGCGCAAAGGGACCAGTCAGGGTTGCAGAAGCCTTGGGGCTCCCCCTATCCCCCACTTTAATAGCATACATTTGGGTGCCCCGGGGAACCTATTACAAAAAGACGAGCACTGGCAAAGCCAATAGGTCTCACCTATGTAAGAGCTATTGGCTTTGCCAATTTGTTTTAGCCATGTAGTACACCAGCGTGGCTGCTGTTTAGTGAGGCTAAAAGTTAGTGGCATAGAGGAGAGTGGCGCAGAGTGGAGTACTGCAGAGTGGCGTGGAGTGGCACAGAGAGGAGTGGAGGGTTGTACAGTATAGTGTCACAGTATGGAGAGTCCTAGAGTGTTGTGAAGGTCATAGAATAGAGGGGAGTAGAATGCAGCAGAGTAGAATGGAGTGCAGTAGAGTGGAGTGTCGTAGAGTGGAGAGCTGTATAGCAGACAGGAGTGGAGTGGCATTAAATAGCATAGAGTGGAGTAGTGTCTCAGAGTGGAGAGGTGTAGAATGGAATGGAGAGTGGAGTGACAGAGTCGAGGGGGGTAGAGTAGAGGGGAGTAGCGTGTAGTGGAGTAAAGTGTCATAAAGGGGAATAAAGTACCATAGAGTGGAGTGGCATAGTGTAGAATGGAATAACGTGCCATACAGTGGAGTGGCATAGCATGGAGTGGCGTAGAGTGGAGTTAAGTGGCATAAAGTGGAGTAGGGTGGAGTGGCACAATGTTTTGTAGACTGACATACAGTGTTGTAGAATGTAGTGTCAGAGAGGAGTGGCATACAGTGTTGTGGAATGTTGTAGAGTGGAGTGTTGTAGAATGTAGTGGCATAGAGTGTCAGAGTGGACTGGCATGTCACAGTGTGGAATGGAGTGTCACAGTAGAGTATTGTAGGGTAGAGTACAGTAGGGTAGAGTTTGAGTAGAGTGGAATGGCCTAGAATGAAGTGGCACAGAGTAGTATGGAGTGGAGCAGAGTATTGCAGAGTGCCGCGGAATGAAGTGGAGTGAAGTGGAGTACAGTAGAGTGAAGAGTGGAGTAATGAAGAGTGGCCTAGAGTGGAGGGGCATAGAAGAGAGGTGCCTACAGGAGAAGGGCGTAGAGTGTTGTGGAGTGTTCCAGCATAGAGTGAAGTAAAGTGGAGTGGAGTGGGGTGTTGTAGAGAAGTGTAGTGTGTTGTTGAGTAGAGGGAAGTGGCATGGAGAGGTTTAAAACTGTGTGGCGTGGAGTAAAGTGTTTCAGAGTAGGCGGTCGTACACTGGAAGGTCGTAGAGTGGCATGGAGTGACAGTGGAGTGAATTATAGTGGAGTATAGTGCTGCAGAGTGGCGTAGAGTGCCATGAAGCGTTGTGCAGGGTAGTCGAGTGGAGTAGCATAGAGGGGAGTAGAGCAGAGTTACGTAGAATGGAGCCTTCTAGAGTAAAGTGTTGGAGAGGGAAGGGTCGTAGAATGGAGTAGCATTGAGTGGAGTGGTGTTGAGTGGAGGGGCATAGAATGGAGGGGCGCAGATTGCAGTGGAGTGGAAGAGAATAGAGTGGAGTGTCGTACAGTGGAGTGCCATCTAGTGGAGTAGAGAAGTGTCTCGTAGAGTAGAGAGGCGTAGAGTGGAATAGTGTGTCAGAGTAAAATGACAGAGTGGATGGCATAGAGTGAAGTAAAGAGTCATACAGTGGAGTGCCAATGGATGGAGTGGCATAGAGTGGAATAGAGTGTCGTACAGTGGAATGGGATAGAGTGTCAGAATGGATTATTGTGGAGTAGAGCATAGTGGAGTAGAGTATAGTGGCCTAGAATGAAGTGGCATAGAGTTGAGTGGTGTAGAGTAGAGCGGAGTGGAGTAGCGTGGCTTAAACAAATTGGCGTAGAGTGGGGTACACTGGAGTGGCGTAGAGTGGGGTACACTGGAGTGGCATAGAGTGGAGTAGAGTATCATAGGATACAGTGGCATAGGATGAAATGGAGTAGAGTTGAATGAGTGGTGAGTGGAGTGGAATGGAGCAGAGCAGACTACAGTAGAGCAGAGAGGAGAGTAGTGGGTTAGAGCGAAGTGCAGCAGAGTAGCATGGAACAGAGTCTCGTGGAGTAGACCAGAGTGGATTTGAGTAGAGGGACGTGGGGTGGAGTGATGTGTCACAGAGTGGACTGCGGTAGAGTCGCACAGAGCTTCAAAGAGTAGAGGGACGTGGGTTGGAGTGATGTGTCACAGAGTGGACTGCGGTAGAGTCGCACAGAGCTTCAAAGAGTGGCGTGACATAAGGCGGAAGGGTGTAGAGAGGATGGACACAGAGTGGAGGAGCATAAAGGGCAGGGGCACTGAGTGGAATGGAGTATAGTGTCGCAGAATGCAATAAAGTTTTGCAGAGTGGAGTAGATTGCCGTAAAGTGGAGTAGAGTAGAGTGGCATAGCGCAGAGTGGCATAGAGTGTAGCTAAGTGATGTTGAGTGGACTTTCTTAGAATGGCATAGTTTTGTAGAAAGGCACAGAGTGTTGTAGAGCGGAGTGGCACAGAGTGGAGTAGAGTATTGTAGGGTGTCACTGAGTGACAAGGTGTGTTGTAGACTGGAATGGAGTAGAGTGTCAGAGTGGAGTATTGTGCTGTGTAGTAGAAATCGAGTGGAGTGGCATAGAGTGAATTGACAGAGTCCTGTGGCAGGTCGTAGAGGGACACAAAGCAGAGTGGAGTAGACTATCATAGAGCGAAGTGTTGCAGAGTGGAGTGAACTACAGTGTTGTAGAGTGGCAGTGAGGGGAAGGCATAGATTGGAGTAGAGCAGAGTGGCACAGAGAGTGGAGTGGCGTAGCATAAAGGGCAGTTGACTGTCAAGGAGCAGAGTGTGGTAGTGCACAGCCATTAAAAGCAACACATTTTTATTTGAAATGAACATTACATTTGCAGAGACATGCAGTTTTACTTATAGCACACAATGATGATGTGTGGAAGTTATGTCACCTAGTGTATTGATTTGTTCAATCATATTAAAATATCTGTTTCCACTACACTTCAAAAATATAAAAAATATGCTTCAATATTGCTTTTGTAATTCTGGTATATTCTGAAATATTTGTACATTTGATTTGCAGACATTTAAATTTTGTGTGCCAGTAAAAAATAACATTGTACTGTCTTCCTCCAGCACATATCCAGTACTCAGCATGATTGTCACATAAATCCTCTTACTTTTAAGTCAGAGAAAAGTAAACAAAGATCCCGCTGAAGAGCCTGAAATTTGATCTGTGTCTTTGAATGCACATCAAATGTAACAAGATAAGAACCAAATTTAAAGGCCTGTTTACAGAAAGCGAGCACTCATGGACAAATACAGTAAATAGGCTATGACAAAGACATTCTGGATACCCTAAAACAAATAAAGCCACCAAATAGAAAGTAAGCAACTGTAAGTTACAAAACACAAAGCCAACGGTAACCAATGGAGGGGGGAAGGGGAATGCATGCATTCCCAGGGAAGCTTTCCTAATGTTCTCAAGACATTTTTGCAAACCACACAGCTGTGTTGTCTGGTAGGCTTCGATCTACAAATGAAAAGGGAAAAGAACACAGTTGTGGACAAAGGAGAGTGGGCAAACCCGCTCATATAAGATAAATGGATGCCCACAAAGGAACACCCATAATTCCTGCAAGGGTGCTTGTTTGAATATTTTGTTACTTTGTGATAACCCCAAGACGGCCATGGGCACCACCAACATCGGCCAGATGTGTTGCGGTGGAGCCAAAGGTGCAGTAGCCTCCCCAGGAGTGTTATACGAAAACTTGCCCTAAGTTACAGGGGCACTACATTTGTGACCCCCTATGAAAGGTTTGCTTTCGATTCAAGCACTCCCACAGTTGGAGTATGTGACAACTAGTGGTTTGGCCTATGGCTGCATTATGGGACCTGAAACAAGTAAAAAATAGACTCTGACGCAGATACTGATTATTGTTTTCGACATTAACTCTTTATTGAAAGATTTATTGTTAAACACTGCATTGTACAGACTTACAATGATTACATTTTAATATGTTTTTTTTTTCAATTATGTGTATTGAGTTTCAAACAATGCAAGAATTAACGGTACGCAGCAAATTCAGTTCACAATAGATACATTGCTTCATATTCAGTGGCACAATCAATATTAACCATTCCATTCATTGTTACTAACAGGGAAAAGGGAACAAGGGGTAATGGGTAGTGATCAGCAAGTCGGATAGAGAAACCTCTGCAATCAGAATAGTATGACAGACAAGCTCGTCCATGGTGGGTGCGATGTTGGTGCAGCCTGGTCGCAAGCAGCTCTGTCGCTATAGCAAATAATATTGGAGACAAGGGGCATCCCTCACAAGTGCCCTTAATCACAAGGAGGGGGGAGGTGATCCTACTGTTCCACAGGCTGATAGTTCAGTAATCCAATTAATTTAATACATTTAGAGCTCATCCCGAGACGCAACTGCAAGGCAAAGAAGTATGGCACTTAAGGGAATCAAATGTATTTGTGGAGTCTAAACAAACTGCGGCCACGCTGAGGGTCAGCTTGATGGTGTGGAGGATGGCAAAAAAAGTTCACAGACTGTGAGGCATTGATTTTCCCAGAACAAAACAAGAGTGGTCCAGACGGCCGTACAATGGTTGGCAGTAGCGGAAGAAGTTGAGAGGCAATTAATTTAGCAAAGATTGTATTGTGCATGTTAATCATAGACTAAGAGCGGTACGACTTGCAGCTGTAAGGATTCTTGTCAGGCTTAAGAATCATCACAATTAGCAGAGAGACGGAGGCAGAACCTCAGCGGAAAGTGACTTATACATAGCGAGAAGATGTGGAGCCAGTAAGGGGGCATGTTCTTTGTCCAGGCCAGATGTCTTGTCAGCAGACTTTTCATTAATAACCCGAATGACCTCCTCTACTGAGAAGGGTTCAGCTAGGTATGTCCTGTGGTCATCCTCCAGCCGCAGCTAAATTGAGTAAAAAAAAAAAAACAAAAAAAAACAATGAGGTCTGTGGGAGAAGAATTCTGCTGAATCTGATACAAAGAGGAAAAAAAGTCGATCATTGTCCCCTGAACAGCCTCGATGACAACATACTCGCTAGACTGGTCATCATGTAATTGAGTGATGTAGTCGCTCGCCCAGGGTCTACGCAGCATATGGTCTACAGCCTTGCCCTGACCATAGCACCAGGCATGGGCCTCCCTGCCAAGGAGGTGAGTCTCCTTCTGCACAGCATCCTCGTATTCCGTCATCTTGCCCTAAATGAACGCTAGCGTGGACTTTCTGCAGTCTGCAAAATATTTGAGGTTTTCACTCTCTTATCTCGTTTTCTAAACCTACCTGCTTAGCTATAAATGCACTCCTTATGACAACTTTACAGGCCTCCTAAAATAAGACTGTGGCACCTCGGAGTTGTCATTATGCTCAGATTATTCAACCACTGTCAACCTAATTTCCTCTCTGAATATTAGATCCTGGAAGGCTCCAACAAGGAGTCTCCAGGTAAATGTAAGTAAGGGGCTGCCTGAGAGGTAAAGTTCCAGCAGGACTGGAGCGTGGCCGGACAGTGTCCTAGGCAAGTGAAAGACTGCTTGGCCCAGGCTTTAACATCACATGACACCAACCAGTAGTCAATAAGTAACCATGTTGTGTGCGCCACCGCTAAGCATGTACCTTCTGCATTGTCAGAGTGTTGAGAGCACCAAGGATCGGCTAGATCAAAGACCTCCATAAGCAGTCTCAGTTGAGCAGCCAGGCGAGGGTGGGGGTGTCTTGGGTTACTGGATCTGTCCACCTTGGGGTCAAGCACTACATTAAAATCCTCTCCTCACAGAGTCATCCCAGGACCCAGTGTTCCGTCCAGTCACCATAACCCAGCAAAGAACTGAGGGTCATCAACATTAGGCCTGTATACTAGTAGAAGCTTTATTTAGTTGTCCAGTAATACTCCAGGGGGCAACATATATCGACCCTGTGGGTCGCGTATGACCCGTTGCATGTCCCACAGCAGCCCCTTTCTGATAATTGTAGCCACTCCAAGAGCGTAGCTAGAGTAGTACGCCGCATATCCCTATCCCACCTAACTCGCTGGTAACCACGCCTGGATTCCCTCTGTGAGATGCAGTTCTAGTAAGAAGCCAATGTCAATGGAGTGTCTCTCCAAGTATGCAAAGATCTGTTGCGCTTTGTGTCAATCATTGAGGTCCCGGACAATCCAGGTTAAAGCTTTAACTGACTGCATAAGAGTTTCAGAATGGTAATGTGGAGCCCCTGTTGTCTAAGAGGGAATCGCTAGCTGTGTCTGCAGCTTCTGCGTGCTGAAGGATACTGAAGAAAAGAAAGGTAGAACAATGGGCAGCCAAGAGCTGCTATTATCAACAAAGAACCCCCCCCCCCTCCCTTCCTACTTTGGCACACCAATCAAACCAAATTCTTCAAACCTGACCTTCCTGCAACATGCAACAGTAATCTGAGGAAGCTTTCCAGGGACACATCTTGTAAGGGCGATCTAGAGGTCCGGCTCTCACCAGTATAGCCGGATGGCTGAAGTTAATTTGTGTTAAGGAGGACAGGGCTCACACAGGCAGCTATATCAGGACCGTCAAATGACCGTTGTCACCACTGGTTCCTGGTCACTAGCATCAAAGACAAAGAAAACAGAATTAACATGTTCCCAGGCTGTCGCCCACCATCCATCATCAGGATGGGGCATGCAGTCTCACAAAGCGGTCCACCCAGAAAGGCGAAGGATAGTCAGCAGCCGGACTATCAACACAGAGATGGGTCAGATCAAAAACAATTGCAGCTCCCTGCACATCACAAGTGCATAACTGCTAGCAGAAGATTAAAAATGTAAATAATTATTGTCGCGGAGATGTTCCAATACCACAAAGCGGGCCGCCGGTGGTGATCCACCCCCCTACACATGGATTGAGTTGTCATACTTGGCCGCTGTCTTTGGGTCAGTCAAGAAGGGAGTTTTTCCCTGGCGTAGTATCTGGAGTTTGGCAGGGTAAACTATGGAGTACTCGGCATCAGTGCGCTGGTGGGTATGCTTGACCAGTAGGAAGTCTCTCCTTTCAGGATGCAATGCCATGGTGAGGTATGCGTAAATGGACACCTCATTCCCCTTATATTACAGTGGTCACCGTTCTCTGGTAAGATGCTGGGCTGCGTCTTGATCTTTATAATTCAGCAGACGGGCAATTATGGGCTACACCAGAATCCCAGGTTGGGGCCTCTGTTTTAAGGACCTGTGGGCCCTCTCTACTGTGAGCATATCAGAAAGAGCCTCGACAAAGAGTACACACAGCATGTCCTCCACATAGTCCTCCATTCTACCCATCCCTATTGACTCGGGCACCCCAAGAGTTTGCAGGTTGTTCTACCTAGAATGGGCCTCAAGGTCCTCATTTTTGTTTCAAATTACTTCCAGCACTTTCTCCATGTGCAGCAGTTGCTCTCTGGCAGTGGGGTGGCCATCCTCTACATTGGAAGTGCACTGTTCTAACTGATCTATGCGATCATTGTGTTTGTCCACCTTTTCTTTGAGATGGTTGAATCGGTCAGCAAGAAGGTCTATTTTAGTGTCAAAGGCAATCAGGCTATGTTTCAGGTCAAGGAACATGGTACGTATATCCAGCTCTAGGGCCGGATCCTCATCACCGTTCTGAGCCTGCTGTGAATCTTCAGATGGTGGTTCCATCGTTTGCATCTGCCTGCGGTTCTTCAAAGACAGTTTAGATTGTTTTGCATTGCTTTTCCCCATCTTCCTTCAAATAGGGCATGACGGGGTGTATAGTCCCCCCCCACGGCAGTCTCAGACGCAAGCTCGTTGATGGGCCTCCATGTAGGACAGTAATCCTCCACTCTATGCTAGTCGTAAAGGGGGAGCGTGGGGAGGGGTTGTAGGGCAGTCTCATTCTCCCCATGTCAGATTTCAATGTAACCCAGCTACTCTGCTGGGGCATGTGCCAGTTACCGCTGCATTGCCTAACGCTAGATGTAAACCAGCTTGCCAATGTCCAGGTCCCACCAGACCCGGGCGCACTCCAGTGGCTACGAGCAGGTCAACTCACCGCATAGGATCAACAGTAAGCAGTAATCTCCTCAGTCAGCCCAATACACTAGTTGCTGTATGCATGGTGAGGTCAACGAGGAACGGAAAGTGAGCCAGTCTGTCCACCTCAAGACCCCGCCACTCCCCGGTTCCTCTGGGGGAGAGGGATGGGGGGCACAAGCTCATCTATATATGAGGTGAAATGGGCAATGTCCCACACTCTCTTCCAGCAGGACAGAGTAAAGGCCAGGTCCATACACAAAGACAAATCACCAATGCAGTGGACAATTAGGTCAGCCTTGTACTGGGGACCCAGGCCAGACAGAATCCAGAAAGCGCATCTCTTGCCGTCTCCGCACTTCTAGACACCCTCAGCGCTCCTAGATGGTCATGCGTCACCTTCACAGTCCAGGCACTGGTGGCTGCACTCAGAAGGGCATAGCTCTGCCAAAAGTATAAGCGTGCAGGTGCCGGTCACCCCCATTCCCCAACACAACATGGCGCCTCCCGGGTCTGTCCATGCATTCCTCCGAATGCACCCAGCCAGTCAGTCAGGCACAATGCCAAGGCACACACAAGCACAGGCCCAGCAGCTAAAGCCAGTAAGTCACTGGCTGCCTGGTAAACCCTGCACACTCACAGGTAAGGGCTCAAGCGACCTCACGCTTCTCAAACTGGGCGCGGGAACGCAAGGCAGACTCTGCATGCTGGCTGAGTCTCCCACAGCTGCCAATGCTCGCCCCGGGATGCCAGTGGAATAGGTCTGGGCCGCCGCGAAAGACAGAGGCTCACAAGGACCTTTCCCGCACGGACGCTCCCCAGTGATGGTAATCCGGCCCACTGGCAAGTCGCAGTGCACCCAGCTGCTCAGGCACACTCACTCAATGGGGTCGATCAGGCCGCATCTCCCAGTCCCAGCAGGGGAGCGAAGGAGGCTGCCTATCTCCAGCAGCGTTAGTCTTGGCTGTGACCGAAAGCACAAGGCCATCAACAGGCCAAGCCCTGGCAGCGCGTCTCAAGCACAGACCTCAGTTTTACACAGCAAATATCTTCCTGCAAGCCCCCAGTACAGAAAAGGAAGCAGCTACCCAGTGAAGCCAGTCTTTCAGATTACGGAGCATGCCAGGAGGCCTCAATGCCCCCTGAATGTGCAAATAAGTGTCTGATTATTTACTCTGTCTGGCAGAACCTCACAGTTTGGCAGCCATCTTGCAGCCGGAATCTCTAGCGCATCCCCACACTTTAATATAACTAATGTTCCCACTGATTTTAATGATTATATCATAATGATATAGTGCTAAAGTCTTAACATGGTTATTGGTATTAATGTGACACCCTTTGAAGGCCAGTAGGTCTCATCTATATATTAATGTGGTGACCGTTTGACAAAGCAAGTCGGCCTGCGTTGTCTATACTGATGAGGTACTTCAAAAAAGCCAGTAGGCCTGCCTTATAGATTGATGTAGTAACCTCTTGACAAAGCCAGTAGGCAGTATGACACAATCTTATAGAGTGATGTTACAAAAGGTATGAAAATTGGTTACCTACCTGTCACTGTGATTCTCCAGTATTGGTATCTTTCATAGATTCACATGCTTGAATCATCCCCGTTGTCGAGGTGGGAGCCTCACGGTAACTTCAAATATATATAGCAGCAAGTGTAACACACTAGGCCCCAATGGCCCAAACAGGCACTGCTATAGCCTATCCATGTTCTTTTATAAAAATGAAACAAACTTGAGCTACAACCAATCAAGCATCAGCACCCTCTAGAACACTCCCAACAGAGGCTGTTTCCCTCAGATTTTCTACTACGAGTGTGAAGTAGAAAGTTTATGTTTAAGGGGAGCCTCTGGGGGGAGGAGGGTGGGTCGCATGTGAATCTATGAAAGATACCAATACTGGAGAACCACAGGTACAGGTAAGTAACCAATTTTCTTCTCCAATATTGGATCTTTAATAGATTCAAATGCTTGAATTAGAGTAGCGAGCAGTAATATTGTTTAAACTAGGCATAACATCCATAATAATAGGAATGATGCTACTCCCAGCTAATATTAAATAGCAATATATTGATGCTTCAAGAAAGATTACAATAATAATAATAATAACCATAAAAACCACAATAATTATAACAATAATGATAATAAAAATAATAACCATAATAATAATAATTATAATAACAATGACCAGATTAGGCAAGTTTAGATCACATACCTTTTCAAGTGGAAAGTGGGATGACCAGAGAGGCTCACCTTAATGGAAAAGATGCCTCAGCACTGCTTGCCCAACAGCCATGTCTGTTTTGTTTGTCTCATCAAGACAGTAGAGCTTTGTGCATGCATGGTGGCTGGACCATGTCGCTGCCCTGCAAATATGTTGCGAGGGAACTCCCGCGAAGAGCGCCGCTGATGTGGCTACCACCCTGGTAGAGTGGGCCTTAACCTTACCGTGGAGCGATTTTCCTGCCTGGGCATGACAACATTGTATTGCTAGACCGATCCACCTGGCAATGGTCTGCTTGGATATCGCAGAGCCCTTTCTTGCATCTCCAAAAGCTACAAATAGCTGGTCTGATTTCCGGATGCTCTGTGTTCTTTGAAGATAGAATTCCAAACACCTCTTAACAACCAGCGAACGCAGTGCTTTCTCCGCTACCATTTGTGGGTTAGGAAAAAAGGTTTTTAAAATCACTGGCTCATTCAAATGGAAGTTTGAAGGTACTTTCGGAATATATTTAGGATTTGTTAGAAGTATAACCCCTTTAGGGGTGAACTGAAGACAAGGCTCTTTGATGGTGAAGGCCTGTATGTCACTCACCCTTTTTGCTGAACGGAGAGCCAGTAAAAGTGATGTCTTCCAGGAGATGAATTTTAACTCGGACCTGTGGATTGGTTCGAAAGGGGGTTTCATGAGTTGTCCCAACACTATGTTTAGGGACCATAACAGGTTACCGCACCAGTGGAAAAACTCGAAAAAGACCCCTGAGAAATGGTTTCACAATCCTAGTAGAATATAGTGAGGTGGTGTGCTGAGAGCGGCGGTATCTTGAAATTACTGCCACATGTACTTGAATGGAGGCGTATGAAAGCCCAGATTTTGCCAAGTGCAACAAATAAGGGAGTAATTGTTCCGGGAGCGACGAGATAGGAAGGACTCCTTCCGCAGCACACCACAAACAGAAATGCTTCCATTTAAGTTCATAGGTCTTATTGGTGGTGTCAGCTCTGGCCTGGGCTAATATTGCTCTACATTCTGATGAGATGTTCAAGGTGGAGTATTCATTAAATTCAGGAGCCAGACCGATAAGTGCAGAGATGACAGATCCGGATGCCTGACCTGGCCCTGGTGCATGGTCAGCAGGGCTGTTGTCTGTCTGAGTAGAACATGTGGTTGTTCCGAATACATAAGGAGTTCTGTGAACCAAACCTGCCTGGCCCACCTGGTTGCTACTAGCAAGAGGTGACATCCTTCTGTCTTCATCTTGTTGATCACTCTGGGGATGAGCGGAATCAGGGGAAAAGCGTAGGCATTGACCCCTGACCATCTCATCAAAAACGCATTTCCCCACGACCCTTCCTGGGGATGCCAGCTTGCGTAATATGGGCATTTCCTGTTCTCGTATGTGGCAAAAAGATCACGATTCGGCCCGCCCCCAAATCCGGAAGAGTTGGTCGAGAACTTGTTGGTCGAGTTCCCACTCGTGATACGGGATGATTGTCCTGCTTAAAGTATCCGCTAGGACGTTGGTTTGCCCTGGCAAGTGTTTCGCCTTCAGAGAAATTCTGTTTCCTATGGCCCATTTCCAAATGTTCTGAGCTTGTCGGTCAAGCTGCAAGGACTTTTTTCCATCCTGTTTGTTTAGGTAAAACATACTTGTGGTATTGTCGGTTCTGATGAGAATTTTTGAGTCTCAAATTCTTGGTAAGAAAGCCTTCAGTGCCAGATCTATTACCTTGAGCTCCAGCTGGCTTATGTGAAGCTGTTTGTCCTTTTGAGTCCAGTTGCCACTTGTTCGCAGATCTTGAAGGTGGGCACCCCAGCCCTCGAGCGACGCATCTGTTATTATGTATTGTGGCACCTGTTGAAGAAAGGTAAGACCCTTGGATAAGTTGGTCTGCTTTGCCCACCAAGACATGGCAGTTCGCATCTCTGGTGTGATGCAAATTTGATTGTCGAAGGAGCAATGCACTTGGAGCCACTGAGCGTCCACTTGCTCCTGTAGAGGCCGCATGCGTAGCCGGCAATTTGGGATCAGGGGAATATATGACGATGATGAGATCATTCCCATTAATGATTTGTATGTCCGAACCGAAACAAACTTTTTTTGTCTATACCTTCTGAGATTGTTGGATAGCTTTTGTTTTCTCTCTTGAGATGGGAATGCCTTGCTTTGGATAGCATCCAGAATTATCCCTAAGAAATTCCGCTTTTGCGTGGGATGGACGTGTGACTTGCGATAATTGATGGTAAGACCTAGAGCCTTAACAACCGGAGGCAAGCGGCTGTATGGTCTAGCACTTGAGCTCTTGAGGATGCCTTGATGAGCCAGTCGTCCAGATATGGAAAAACTTGTATGCCCAACTGGCGTAGGTGAGATGCTACTGGCTCTAACACTGTGGTAAACATTCTGGGGGCCGACTTTAATCCGAATGGAAGGACACAAAACTGCAGATGCATACGAGCTACCCTGAACCTGAGAAATTTCCTATGGTTTCGATGTATTGGGATGTGGAAGTACGCATCCTCGAGGTCTTGAGATGTCATGTGATCTCCTGTGTTCAAAAGGCATAGGATGCCCGGAACCATTGCCATACGAAACAACTGCTTTTTCAGGAACTTGTTTAAGGATCTCAAGTCTAGGATGGGACGCCAATCCCCTGAAGGCTTTTTTACTAGAAAAAAGCGGGAATAGAATCCCTGGTTCCTGTGAAGAGTTGGAACAAGATCTATTGCCCCCTTGTGCAACATCACATATACTTCCTTGAGGAGGTGTTTTAACCGTGGAGGTGGCAGTCCTGACGGAAGGGTATTTGTATGAATTCCAGAGTATACCCCTTGGCTACTACATCTAGTACCCAGTTGTCTGATGTTATCCCCGACCACTGAAGGATGTGATAAGTGACGCGACCCCCAATCTTTGACACATGGGTGGGGTTGGTTGCTGTTATGAATGCCCGGTCATTGCTTTCAACACGTGTCTCTGCCGCGAGCAACAGATCTCCCTTTTGCGGGGTGTCTATAGGCAGCCGTAGGTGGTAATCAATATTGCTGCTGATGTTGTCCGTACCGCTGTCTGAAACCTGCCCGAGTTGACTGGTACTGTGGTCTACACTGCTGAAAACCACCACGAAAGGAGTAACTTCCTCTGCCTTTCGTCCCTCGAAATGGCTGTTTTTTGTACTGTAACGAACCAAGGGATTTTGCGGTATCTGTATCAGCCTTTATGGACTGTAGCATGTCATTTACGTGCTTCCTGAAGAGGCTTTCCCCATCATACGCCATGTCAAGTATTCTACTCTGAACCTCCGGTTGAAAAGAAGTAGATTTCAGCAAACCCTGTCTATGCAAGACCGCTGCCCCTGCCAGTTGCCTTAAACCCGTTAGTGAGATATCAATCACACAAGCAATGACTTTGGCTGCGATCTGCTCTCCTTCCTGAAACACTTTCTTTGCCTCCAGTTTAGCGTCCTTGCGCAAGAGGTCTACGTAAGAGGACATGTCTTCCCACATTTGGTGATCATACCTGCCCAGAATGGCCAATGAGTTAGCAACCTTTACTGTTATCGCTGCCACAGAGGAGAACCTTTTGCCGATGTTGTCCAGTAGTTGTCCCTCTCTATCTGGTGGGGATGTTATCGGCATTGAAGGATTTTTCGAGCGACGTTGCGCCGCTTGAGATATCACAGAATTCGGTGTTGGTTGGGTTATTAAACAGGCTGGAGTATCTTCCAGAGCTTTATATTTTTTCTCCAACAGCGGTATCTGGGAAGGTATTGTAGCTGGGTTTTTCATTGCCTTCAATCCTTCCTGCCATAGAAAATCCACTATAGGAATAGCTCTAACTGACTTTTTTGATGGCTCTTTAAATTCATACAGGAAACAATCAGTTTCCCGGGAAAGAATGTGTAGTTCAAATCTTTTGGCCGCTCTTTCCATCAAATGATGGAATCCCCCTATGTCCTCCGGGGGTGAATCCACTGGCCCTGCTGCCAGTGTAGGAATGAGGTATTCATCTCACTCACTAGGAGCGGTTTCCGGTATCTCATCCTATTCCCTCTCTTCGTCTGTGGACTGAGGGTCATCTTGCGGCGGTTGAACAAACGGGATGCTTCTGTGCGGTGTCCCTGGATGACTAGGAAGTGGAGTGTGCAGACCCGTTTGTAGGTTATACTGCGTGGTCAGAGTCGCCGGTAGTGATGGCGGAAACCTTCTGTAGTAGTACTGCAACATACCTTGGAGGTCTGTCACTAAAGATCTTAGCATAGGAGTAGAAGCTCCTGTCTCAAACGTGGAGTATGACGGATCCGGTTGGACGCTGACTGAGAATAACTATCCTGATATTGTCCATCACCATCGTCATCCAGGTCCTGGCATTTGACATTAAGCTGTGACGGACTGCTGGCTTCTCCAAACATTCCATCATACTGAGAATATATGTCATTGTCATCATACAATAGGTGCTGAGGAGGATACGGCAACACTTTGTTTGGGAGGTATGCATTGGCAGGATTGTAGATGCCTTCTCTCCCACCGTTATGAAAGAGAGAGAAAGAAACGTTGTTGACTCTGAAGCATGGATCGTGAGATCACCTGAAGATGGTGCTTCCCCTGCTGTGTCCATCTTCGACGGTTGCGACGACTAGACTGCCGTTGATAAAGCTGTTGTCGATGTTTCCCTCGTCGTCAGTTCAACTGTCAATGGTTTCTTCGTCAACGGTTTTTCCCCTCATCAACTGACTTTTCCTCGTCGACGGCACTTCCCTCGTCGACAACACTTCCCTCGTCGCTCTAGTTGATGGGTGCCTCATCTGCGGGTCTGTCGCCATCGACGGATGTGATAATGGGGCTTCCGATTTATCTCTCGTCAACGATGTCTTTGTCGACAGTGTCTTTGTCAAAGGTGTCCTTTTGTATATCTCTGCTGTAATGATCGGCGTCGACAAAAGTGGCAACGATGTAACAATCATAGGGGACACTGCTGTGGTGAATGTCGACGTCACAGTTGTCATTGTGACCTTCGACGCAGTCGTCGACAGTGATGTCATTGACGGACCCTTCCTTGCAGAATCCGAAGAGAATCTTCCCAGGTCTTTCCCCAGTGATAGAGACAGAGAGGCTCTTTTTGGGGGTGCCTTTTTTCCCCAAAGGTTGGCTCTGAGTGAACCTTTTTCAAAGGTTTTAACCGGGTTCCTGATACTGAGGCAGCACTCTCTTGGTTTTTTTGCTTCTCCAAAGAAAGGTATTTTGATTTTTTAGAAACTTTTCTTGGAGGTTCTGTAGGCAGTCTTTCCTCACCTCTAGGCCTTTTTAGGGAGTGAGAAGCATGCAATGAGGCTTCACTCTCCTCAGAAGAAGGATACTCCATGGCCTTCTGCTTTTGGAGCTGCAACAAAAGTCTACCCTCTTGGTTTTTCAGGGTTTTATGACTGAAGGTGCGACAAATCTTACAATCTTCACCTTATGGTCTGGATGTAGGCAATAGATGCCTTTCTTGTGGGGGGACATCGATATGAAGTCTTTTCCTCCCACAACTGCCACAATCTCTGAAAAGTCCTTTTTTAGTTTGCTGGGACATCTTGTCCACTGGAAAGCTGGGTTCTCAGAGAGAAAATATTCCTGTCAGAAGAAGAAACTAAGCAGAGCTGAGGGAGACTCCCTTCACTTGACGTGCAGTAGAAAATTTGAGGGAAACGGCCTCTGTTGGGGGTGTTCGAGAGGGTGCTGACGCTTGATTGGTTGTAGCTCAAGTTTGGTTCTTTTTTATTAAAGAACATGGATAGGCTATAACAGTGCCTGTTTGGGCCATTGGGGCCTAGTGTGTTACACTTACTGCTATATATATTTGAAGTTACCGTGAGGCTCCCACCTCGACGATGGGGACGATTCAAGCATGTGAATCTATGAAAGATCCAATACTGGAGAAAGTGGTGGATACTGTGGTTATGGGGATCAGGTCCCACTAGGGGTTGAAATGGTATTTAAGGCTGTAACCAAATGTGTTTCCAGCTACCTGGATACTTATACTTGCAATTTAATACATAATATTCAACCGTGTGTGTAATAAATGTACTTTTCCTTTTGAAAAGGAAAACCACTGACAATAATGTTTTGTGTTGTTGCTGCATCCCAGGGAATTGGGATTCCCAGCCCACGTTGCCTTCCCTGAGTAGGCCTTGGACTACCCTGAGAAAGAGTCAAGTGCCAAAACAGGGTGCTTGGTTCCCAGTAAAAGGACAATTGTTATATTACTTGAAAAGGATTCACATCCTTCACAACTAATCGAATTTCATACAACCATGTTTCCTTTCAAAAGGCAGAGAGACTTTTTGATACACACCAGACCAATTGCCTCAAAAACAAATAGCTGCCATAGAAAACAATGGGATGTACCACCTGTCACAGGTCACATGGTAAATGTAATGTCTGTAGCCCAGCCAAAAAGGTGACAGATTGACTTGGGTTTACTAATGCCATGGTTATATGTGCAGCACATTAACTGTAATTCAAACAATGTTATATTTGTCATTATATAGTCAATATGGGATTACGTATGCGAGTCTGATGTTTAGGAAAGAATGCATTCCTATTAATGAACACCAGAGCCCATTCAGGTGCCAAAAACCACAACAAGGATGGCAAAACACTTCTTTGACCATGGATACTCAGAGAATAAACAGGAATGTCAAAGAATCTGGCACCCTGCAGCATTGACATGATGTCATCCTTTTTATATTTTGAGCAACCATAGATTTACTTGTTGAGGACTGACATCTGAGGCCAAAACAATGATATCTCATGGTCGCAAAGCAGAATGTAATGATCCTATTATGAGATTGCAGTGGTCACTGTCATCAGTATACCCTGGAATATACTATTTTTGACTGCTTTTTTTGAGTGAATTAAAAAAGTTAATCAACTAATAGTGTACTTTGTTTGAAACTCCCTAAATAGACGTCGTAATCTCTATTACATCCTTCCTCAATTCAGTACAAAAACATGATAACCCTACAGCACTTTTTTGCAGAAGCTAGGGCTGCTATTTACAATATTTGATAGGGAACAATCTTCGTTACAATTGATATTATTTAGCATCTAATATTTACACTTATATTTGAGATTTTACATCTTTATTATAAGGTAGGACACTTTTTTACCTATGTATGATTGAGTACATAGGTATACAATTAGGGATTCCATTTACTCTGATAAAAACTGTTGACCCTTTCCAGCACATAGCAGACTAAAACATGCTGGTACTAAGGAGCCATAGTAGTCTTACTCTAGGTACCCATGATAAAGGAATACCCTTTAGGTTTGCCTCAAAGTATATTTACAAAACAACTGGATCCCTACATTATCTAGTCAATCTTATTGAGAACTCCCTTGCACAGAGGTTGAAACCACCATGATAGCATCATCTTATCAGGAAGGGATGAGGTCACCGATAATGAAGCATGGCATAAACGTGAGGATGAGGCTTCTTCATCCAATATATTCTGTATTCTCCATATGGCCAGGTCATTGCAGGACAGTACCGTAAATAATGTTGATCATCACAGTGAGAGAGCGTAGCATATATAATCTATATTAACATGAAATGTATTAATATGTTTTGCTAAAACGTGCACTTGAAATGTGCCCACGGGGAGTGGCCATCAATGTATACAGGGGATTAATTAAAATGACTAATGTTGATGAATTATTGCATTTAAAGATGATTTTATACTAATGATTAATGGTTAAGTTGCTAAAGTTTGCTAATAAATCTATTAGGCCTTAGTTAGCATGAGTCGAAGCCTAGCTGCCTGACTCTCATATTAAATGTGTTTTTCTAAAACGTGCAGTGTGCTGACTTGCTAAAGGACATGAACTCTTGTTTTTTCTTCAAGCTAGAAGCTGAATGTAACTATAGTAGATCCGTTCTCATGAAATTCATATTGCTTGTAGAAATATTTTAGCTGAATGCAACAGTGTAGATTAATGTTAGGTACAAGGTCGCCTAAACCGGTACAGACAATGGAGGCACTGACCGAAGATGCGCAAAGAATTACAAAAGGATGAAATCATACCGGATATTCTACCTCTAAAGACGTCAATCATATGGACCAATAAAATGCGTGAGAACTGTTATGGGGTGACAAATTTGATGACCTAATGTAAAGTTAATTGGTTAAAGATAGTGGGGTGCAACCCCTTGTCCAATCATATTTTAGGTGAATGTACAATGAAAAGGGGATAGAAACCCTTGACACCAGGAAGTGAATTAAAATGGAGAACAGGAGATTAGGAGAGACTAGGGAGATGCTGATCCAATTTACTATGATCCAGACACTTTGTCACTTTGACTAGTGACTTGATAATTTTAGATTAGAACCATCCTTGCCCTTAGATTGCCCATTTCCACTTTACCTCCTTAAGAGGGAAGTACCCTTTTGCCCTTCCTGCCTGAGCTGAGTTCCTGACGGATGGCGACCCAACTGATGTCCTGAGGACGAAGACCGAACCTGAGTGCTGACCCAAACTTGGAGGGTAACTATATGACAATGAAATTGTGATTGTCTGTTTGCTTTTCCTTTCTAGGTACCAACTGCTTTTCTTTTGACAGAGACCATAGCTAGATGTTTTCCAAATTGGAGTTGCTAAACTGTTTTGCATGAAACCCAACATGCCAATGCTAATTCGAGGTTAGATGAGGGGTTCACTGAACAGACGCAAATAGACAAATTACTTGATCTATACTTTGTTGAACAATGCGCTAACGCTATTCTGCTGAGGTTAATCTATGTTGACGTCGTGTTATGTTCTAATATTCGTGATTCTTGCTTTGATGAAGTCTTATCAGAGTTGTCCTATTGTGACTATGCTAATGTGTTTCTTGGTTTTGAGATTAATAAACTTGCTAGTAGAATTGTAACCAATAGGGAATAAATATCACCAAATTCATACTAAACTGGTGTGGTTATTCATGACTGCAAGGTCATGGTGGTTTCTAAGTTTTATTAATATTTTAACTAATTTGAACTGTCTAATTCTGGTAAATATTGATGACATTATTGACATGTTGATTAGCTATCTCATCCTAAGGTGTCTTCAATCAGGGTCAAAAGATTCATTGGCCTAAAACCAGTCTCAAAGTGAGTAAATTAGTCATAAAGGGACGCGTTAGCAACAGCATCATTTTGTGGGTTTGTGTTATGCTTTTGGAGGGTATATGTTGTATGTGAACCTCTCTTAATGTAGTATAATTAATTTTTTGCACATGCATTTGTTCAAGCAATGTTCCAAAAAGGGACCACTAATGAAAATCCTTTCAAGACCTATTTCTTTCAATAGAAACTGAACTTATGTAGCTTGATTCAATGTGTGGCATAATCTCTCCTATGAGCTAAAAAAAAAAAAAAAAAAGATTCAGCAGAACTCCAGCCCTCATGTTAAGTAGTACCTGTATCGTATTAGCCTAATGTTCCTAAAAACACACAGTTCTCTGTATCTTTGCTATTCAATTCTACAAACTGTTGACCAATGTAGACAACCTACATATAACCAATCAACTAAACCGTGTCCTAATGATCGTACTGCTAGGTACATAGACAACTGGAACATTATCTATCCGCCCCAACCCCTAGGAATGCTTGGTACCTCTCTTGTTAGACAAGCGCAAAGAACTCAGCCAGTTCACCCATACATTTTACCATTGAGTGTAACAAAAAGCGTGCATGTTAGTTTCCATGCTGAGGTGACAGCAATAGAGCTGTGATCAAGTTAATCAATTAACTGTGCAATGTAAGGACCTGGGAAGTTACAAATATACATTGACGGTACAAATGCAAATTTTTAGAAGCCATCAATTCTATACGAGGTGAAATTAAGCATTTGCTAAAACAGTAAGTCTGGGCTCTTTTAAGTGGATGCTTTCTTTGTTGTAATGATTGTACAGTTTGTGATACATATGTATTGCATACATGAAGATGAAGGTGAGTGCTACAACTGAGATAATTCAGATCTAACTTATCACTGTAGAGCCACACTAGTTATCCTAGAAGTGCTCAGGTAAGTTGATTACTCAGAAATAACCGTGCTTTGGATGGAGAATGCAATGTGGCTTTGTAAGTTCCTATCTAGATTGTAAAAGGAAAAAAATAAAATGTTCTGAGATCAGCATATTGTAGCAATCTAAGGAATTTGAATGCAACATCAAGATGGAACTAATTGCAATAGCACAGAAAATGATCATAAATGACGGGGGTGAGGGCATGGGTGTGATTGGTTTGTTCAATTGTTCAGGCAATTGAATAATCTGAGCAGACTTTCCGAGGAGTCCAATTATGAATACCAAACCTGTGTAGATGGGAGGAGGCCCACCACAAGTGTTGATCCACCAGGAAAAGAAAACTGCCCAGCAACTAGGGCACAGCAAGCCGTCGATGCCCAATATCCACACTTTTATTGTCAAATGTTATTAGTGCCAACATGTGCAGTTAGTAAGTAGTGGGTAGCTCTCACAGGCATCCTCAGTTAAACGAACTGAGTTTATTATTTGGTATTCAGGACTGTGTGTTATAGTCCTTCAAGGAGAATGAAATACAAGAGACCATCAGCTCCACGGTAACAGATTTAAGCACAATGTATGTAGTCTATTTTCGTGCAACCTTGAGATAAAACTTGATTTTTGTTTTATTTGAAGAAGATGATTCCAGAATTTGTTAAGCTATGGAAGGATGCAAGTTAGGGTGTCTAGCCTAGAGTTGCTACTTCCAAAATAAACTTAATATACAGTGTCCAGTTTTGTTTCTAGAGAGTCACGTCTGTAATTAGATGGCGCCTGTCTGTAGGCATAAGAAATGACAAGTAAAAAGTATGAGGAGGAGGGCCATAGATGTGTGGGTGGTGAGCAACCAAGCAGGCATGAGGAGGCGACAGATTACCAAAGGATCAGAGAGCATTTAAAATGCCAGTGACTGAGGAAAATGGAAAGGTAACGCTATGCAACTTTTATTGTCGTACTTTTTGCAGTGACACGAACAATAACGAGACGAACAGGCAAAAGGCATTTGGGTAGAAGGGTGAGACCCAAGTAGCTTGGGAGTAAATGTGGAGAAATTTTAAATCGAAATGGACAAAATATACATTGAAGTTCCTACACAAAACAGACATTGTGGGCTACTAGGTACCCATGAACGTGCTCACAATTACCATTTGAGATCCCGGATCCATAAAAAGCAGTTTACACTATTCTAGGTGCTGAGGTCTCAATCAGGTCATTCTCCGCCATGTTTGTAACATGAGACAGACTCCCTCACTTTCAAATCAAAACTCCCTGTTTTAATTCTAGTACAGCCCAGTGATCAAGGATTCCTAGGGACCCTAGGTAAAGGAGGCCCAGACTTGTTTAAAAGTGTTTTCTACTGCTACCCGTGCCTGTTTGCTGTAGACTCTGTGTTTCAGGCAGCTTGGCCTTTTAAAGTGCTCTTTTTTTTAGCCATCACTGTTTGAAATGTCCCTCCTAGTTTGTGGCAAAAGAACGCATAAAGCCCCCCCCCATTCCTCCGGGCTATCAAACCATTACAGAAAACTGTATGGGCAAGACAAGAGGTGGACTAGCTATTATATTCAAACAAGCAATAAATCTCAGTAAAACTGACAACATTTGCATATCAGGTTGGGAACCCTTCTCACCGGATGCCACCCTACTCCAACTTCCTCCAGTAACTTTCTCCTCCTTTACAGACCTCCACCTAACAACTTAACATTCCCAGACGCTTTTCTAGATACAGCCTCAAACCTTATTACATTATACTCAAACCTATGCATTCTTGGGGATCAAAATATTTGGTTTCACAAACCCAATATGCCCCTTCCAAAAGCTATCACCACTGGCCTAGTCGCACTGAAACTACATCAGATTGTACACAATCCCACACACATTGCTGGACGCATCCTAGATGTAATTTTTGCTAAGCCTGAACTAGTTACCGTTCGTAGCATCACGCCAATCACATAGTCAGACCACCATTTGATAACTAGTCTGTGTTTATACAATACTACTTTTCTTCTCATATTATTATACATATTATTATATTATTTGAACATATATTCCCTTAGTATGTATTTACATATCTATGTATTACTCTAGTCCTACTGTACTAGAAAACAAATAAATACAAAAATATTAAATAAAATTAAAATTATAAATAAGTAAATTAAAGTTAAAAAAAAGAAAATAATAATGAATAAATAAATTAAGGAAAATAAAAATAATGATGCAAAAAGGTATATATATATATATAAAGTTATAAATAAATACAAATAATATAAATTTACTCTCCTGTAAGCTTTACTTTGTCTACCCATCACCATATCTCATGTCTCTATCAACCTATTCTCCATCCCCACTATGACTCATCCCAAACCCATTCTACTACTTTCATCTCCAAAATAACCCTGCCTAAGCTCTTCCCTCTTCTTCCACATCTAGCTCACCCACACCTCAGTTTACTACCATGATCTCCCAAACAACCCTACTAAATTCTCCCTAATTCATCTCACCTTTCACTCATTCAAAACCCCTCCTGCTACTATGATCTCCCTAACCCTTTCCACAGACTCTTTCCTCCCTCCATTCCTCTTTTACTCACCCCAAGCCTCATCCTATTACTATAAATTCCCAATTAACACTTCTGGATTCTTCCCTCACCTTTCCCTCTATTACTCTAGTCAATCAACTAACAAACTCACATATCTTCTGCTCAAATTAACTCATAATAATACTAAAACTGTACTCATATTTCCCTATACTAATCCACCACTAATTCCTCTTGGGTTCCGGAGAAGGGTGCTACTTGCCGAAAAGCGCTTTGACGCCTTATCAGGTGTAGTAAGCACTATATAAATACTATTACAATTGCAATCAACATATCACTTTATGCTGGAGGTCGAAAAGTATCCCATTAACTTAGCATTGAAACAATGAGGCGGAGACATGAGGATTTGAAATTTTGTAACAAGGTGGAATTAGAAAAACCTCTTTTCAGAGCGAGGTAGATGCCGTACAATAACCATAACCTCCACCATCGCCTTTACTCCGACCCACTCACCCTCCTCCACCTTGCCTCTGAACTGGATGACACTTGCCAGGATTTATATTATAAGAAGAGGATGGTCATGCATTGACTACCTAAAGAACCTCAGAGAAGTTGCGAGGGATATTATTGACTTCTGTGTGCTCCATAACTAAGTTGCCCTATGTTTGGCAAAGGCAAACTGTATAATCAAATGAGTCATGAGCTAAGAATTACTCAGGACAAAAGAGATATCCCAGTGAGATATTTTTCTAAAGATATTCTCTTAAAATATTTCACTACAGCTTATTCTTCCGATGACGCTATTCAGCTTTAAAAACGTTCAAAAAACCTACCTGATCTACAATCCAGCTCACTGCAAAAGAAACAAAAATGTTTTTAAAAAGGAGCCAAATGTAAACAAGATGCGCTTCTTACACACACACACACACATCCCCTCTCACACTATCTATACCCTTGCTTCTCTATGCGCATTTATGTCCCCAAACCCTTAACTTTCCTAAAATCTCCACTACAATACTTTCCAAACGCTCCCACCACTCTCCGGAATTGTAAAAAGAAAAATCAACAATTGACAACTTTCCTGCAAAATAAACAAAACTATGAGTCTTTAACCCTTCGGGTGGCCAGGACCAGCTGGTCTCGCCCTCGGCAAGGCAACTAGCGGTCCCCCAGATGGCCAAGCACCCCCCTCCCCTGGGCAGAATCGCTTCCCCTTCCACTCCCGCCCCCCTCTGAGGCATCTGATGATGTCAGCGCGCTCTCTCTCACTGACCTCATCAGACACCTTCCCCTCTGCGCTGGAAGCTCAGCTTCCAGCGCCGATCGAAGGAGAAATGCAAAAGCATTTCTCCTCCGATCACGTGGAGGGGACAGAGAGGCATGAAAGGAGAGCAAAGGTCTTTCCTCTCCTTTCATGTCTCTCTGAGCATTTCTGCTGCCCGATAGCGATGCGATCGGGAAGCAGAAATGCCACTAGACACCAGGGAATTTTTTTTTCTGTGTTTATGAAATAAGGGGAGCGGCCCCTTGGGCAAGGGTCGCTCCCCTGGGGGCAAAATTAATTCTAGGCCGTTTCTGCCCCCCTTGGGGTAGATTGGCCTATTTTTATTAGGCCAATCTGCCCCCAAGGGGGGCAGAAACCACTAGACACCAGGGATTTTTTTTTCTGTCAGTTTCACATGAGGGGAGCGACCCCTTACGCAAGGGTCTCTCCCCTATGGCGGCAAATTTGTTTTAGGCCATTTCGGCCTATTATAATTAAGCAGATCTGCCCCCGGGGGGCAGAAACCTCTAGGCACCAGGGATTATAATTTTTTTTTTTTTTTTTTTATATGTGGGGAGCGACCCCTTAGGCAAGGGTTGCTCCCCTGGGGGCAAAATTATCTTTAGGCCATTTCTGCCCCCCCCCCCCCTTGGGGGCAGATTGGCCTATTTTTAATAGGCCAATCTGCCCCCAAGGAGGGCAGAAACCACTAGACACCAGGGATTTTTTTCTGCGCCAAATTCACGCAAGGGTAGCGACCCCTTAGGCAAGGGTCGCTCCCCTTGGGGGCAAATTTATTTTAGGCCATTTGTGCTCCCCTTGAGGGCAGATCGGCCTATTTCTATTAGGCCAATCTGCTCCCAGGGGGCAGAAACCACTTAGGCACCGGGGATTGGTGTGTGTGTTTTGTTTGGGGGGGCAGCCCCTTGGGCAAGGGTCGCTGCCCATGGGGGAAAATTACTGTTGGGCAGATCGGCCTATCTTTGGAAGGCCCATCTGCCCCCAAGGGGGTCAGAAAGCCCACCAGAGACAAGGGAAGATTTATTTTTCAAAATAAGAGGGGGGGGGGTATGGCCATACCCCCGCCCCAAATAAATTGAGCCACAGATGTTCTGCCCACCAGTTGGCAGATGGGGCAATTATCCCCGATCCACACCCCGGAAGGGCAGAAAGTCCACTAATTGCCAGGGAATTAAAAAAAAAAAAAAATAGTGTGGTGGTGGCTACCAACCAGTATGGGCATGGTTATGCCACCACCCCAACTGAAGGGAGTAACAGTCTTTCAGCTCCCTCCGCATACTAAAACATCTTATCCCACGGCAAGCAAGTGGACATTTGATTATTTGGGAATTTGGTTTTACATTTGGGCCATGAGAGTTTGGCTAACTCTCAAAATCGTCCCACTTGGAATGGTGAGGGGTGCACTTTTTGGATTTTGGGATGCTGCCATGTAGAAAAATCCACAAGACACATCTGAAAACTAAACATCTGGGTGAGTCCAAGGTGGTGTGCTTCACATGCAGCCCACACCATTTTCTTACCCACAATGCCCTGCAAACCTCCAACCTTGCTGGAAATCACACATTTTTTTCCTATTTTTGTGATGGAACCTTCTGGAATCTGCAGGAATCCACAAAATTCCTACCACCCAGCATTGTCTCATCTATAACGATAAAAATTCTGCTGCACTTGTCAGCCTAAAAATGTTTTTTTTCAAACTGCCCTTTTGGACCCATTTTGGTTCCCCCTCAATTTCGACATGTTTTTGGCTCTTCCCTGTTACAAGCACTTGGCCCACCTACACAAGTAAGGTGTCATTTTTACTGGGAAACAAAGGGAAATTTGTCACAGTGCGGTGATCCCACACAGAAATGTGGGAAAATTTGATTTTTTTTTAGCTAAAGTCACACCTCCCTGGACTCCCTCGGGTGTCTAATTTTAAGAAATGTCTGGGTTTGGTAGGTTTCCCTGGATGGCTGCTGAGCCCAGGACCAAAAACGCTGGTACCCCACGCAAAACCAGGTAGTTTTGTATTTAATAGTTTTGGTGTGTCCAGACAGTGTTTTGGGGCATTTCCTGTTGCAAGCACAAGCACAAGGCCTACCCACACAAGTGAGGTACCATTTTTATCGGGCAACTTGGGGGAACGCTGGGTGGAAGGAAATTTGTGGCTCCTCTCAGATTCCAGAACTTTCTGTCACCGAAATGTGAGGAAAAAGTGTTTTTTTAGCCAAATTTTGAGGTTTGCAAAGGCGTCTGGGTAACAGAACCTGGTGTGAGCCCCACAAGTCACCCCATCTTGGATTCCCCTAAGTCTCTAGTTTTCTAGTTTACAGAAATGCACAGGTTTGGTAGGTTTCCCTAGGTGCCGACTGAGCTACAGGCCAAAATCCACAGGTAGGCACTTTGCAAAAAACACCTCTGTTTTCTTTGGGAAAATGTGATGTGCCCACGTTGTGTTTTAGGGCATTTCCTGTCGCAGGCGCTAGGCCTACCCATACAAGTGAGGTACCATTTTTATCGGAAGACTTGGGGGAACATAGAATAGCAATACATGTGTTACTGCCCCTTGTCTTTCTCTACATTTTTTCCTTCCAAATTTAAGACAGTGTGTAAAAAAGACGTCTATTTGAGAAATGTCCTGTAATTCACATGCTAGTATGGGCACCCAGGAATTAAGAGATGTGCAAATAACCACTGCTCCTCAACACCTTATCTTGTGCCCATTTTGGAATTACAAAGGTTTTCTTAATCCTATTTTTCACTCTCTATATTTCAGCAAATTAATTGCTGTATACCCGGTATAGAATGAAAACTCACTGCAAGGTGCAGCTCATGTATTGGCTCTGGGTACCTAAGGTTCTTGATGAACCTACAAGCCCTATATATCCACGCAACCAGAAGAGTCCAGCAGACGTAATGGTATATTGCTTTTAAAAATCTGACATCGCAGGAAAAAGTTACAGAGTAAAACGTAGAGAAAAATGGCTGGTTTCTTTCACCTCAATTTCAATAATGTTTTTTATTTCAGTTGTTATTTTCTGTAGGAAACCCTTATAGGATCTACACAAAGTACCCATTGCTGAATTCAGAATCCCGTCTACTTTTCAGAAATGTATAGGTTTCTGGGATCCAGCATTGGTTTCACACCCATTTCTGTCACTGACTGGAAGAAGGCTGAAAGCACAAAAATATCGTAAAAATGGGGTATGTCCCAGTAAAATGCCAAAATTGTGTTGAAAAATTGGGTTTTCTGATTCAAGTCTGCCTGTTCCTGAAAGCTGGGAAGAAGGTGATTTTAGCACCGCAAACCCTTTGTTGATGCCATTTTCAGGGGAAAAAACACAAGCCTTCTTCTGCAGCCCTTTTTCCCATTGTTTTTTTTAAACTAAATTTTCACTGTATTTTGGCCAATTTCAGGGGAACCCACACAGTCTGGGTACCTCTAGAATCCCTAGGATGTTGGAAAACAAGGACGCAAATTTGGCGTGGGTAGCTTATGTAGACGAAAATGTATGAGGGCCTAAGCGCGCCCTGCCCCAGATAGCCAACAAAAAGGCCTGGAACCTGAGGGGGAAAGGGCCTGGCTGCGAGGGGGTTAAGAATAAATACTGATAGAGATCAAATTTTACTAATTAATTAGTGGTATAGAGGGGAGCATATGCAATCTTTAATAATTAGCGCATTAAACGCCTAACCGAGAAACCAAGAATGAAAAGTAAAACGTACAAGTTTAAATAGTGGTGGACATTGTGGCCGTCATTATAGAACAATGGGTGTTACCATATTAGATGTCATGTATTTATATTAAATAGACTAGTGGTGAAAATTATTAACAAGAACAATGAATAATAATGTTTGAAGTTTATTACAATTGAATAAAATGATCCTTGATTTAGCAGTACTTACTTACATTGAGTCCTATGATTATATTAACAAGAAGAGAAAAGTGTGCAAAAATAAAAACTAATACCATGCAACAGTAACGTTTATTAATGACTGATTTGCTTATGCATATGTGGATTAAAAACTGTAAGGTGCGCAGTAGGCCTTGGGTTTATTAACTTCTCATTGTAATGTATGAGAAGTAGCTTAAGTAAACTAGGCCTTTAGCTAATTTTGCAGTCATGAAGAAGAAAATGAGGTTTCATCATGTCCACTCTAGCCTGAATTCTTTCATAGGCTTATTTCTGTGTTGGTTGATCTTTCAATTTATTAGTGGCTGGAGTTAAAGCCAAATTACCTTGTAAATGTAACCTATTGTGTTCTTACTGCTGTATTCACAATGCCCATTTATTGTGGGGTGGGAACTGTTGGACTCATCTTTCTGTCCCCTGGGAAAGTAGTGTGTTGTTTAAATTTTGTTTAAAATGTTAATTTTCAACAGAACAAAGAAAGGACATCACATGATCCTCGTACCATCCCTTGGAAAAAGTGGAAAAATTGCAAGCTAAGGAAAATTACTGGATATGATTGATCATCTCAACCGGCATAAGCCCACCATCTCTGACCAATTGGAGAAGAGTTAGAGACTTTTGGAACTTTAGTTAAATAATCAACCCTCGAGACCCAGAGGTCGTCATTCTTCTTGACAGCCTGATCTTAAATGTCCTGGGACCTTGTTCTATACTTTGCTTGGGACTATATCTTTGAACCATCCTATGTCTTTGTCTGTCCCAAGTATGTGTAGAGGAGTTTATAATTAACCATCCTCTATGCTAAAGTCTTATCACTTATTTAGACGCCCCTGCGCTAATATTGTTCAGTATTTTATGGCCATATTACTCTGAACTGCTTCCCTTGCCCATGTGCAGCTCATGTTCTGCACTACCACAGAAAACTGATTGTTAATGTCCTTATGCTGTAACCCTCTGCTTCGACGAAGAGATATCTGCAATGTCTTATTAAGTGTCTTCCCTTTCAGCTTAGTCGACTTACACCAGACTGCGATTTTGGTTAGCACCTTAGTTAAATGATTTTACAAATTATTTTTGTCTTCCTTTGCTTTTTGTTGCATGGGTCAGTTGTCCTAGCACATGCCAATCCAAATTCATGATAGTAATAAGGATGACCCAGCCCACAAACTAATTATCAGTGTATAGTCAGATTATATCGGTATCATCTGTTCACACCTTGAAATCAGTATGGATTGCTAACGTTATTATGATGCTGTTTTGTGTAATTCTGCTAGAATGCTTAATTGTATTGATGTTGTATAGATTGACATTTTTTAGATGTTTTGGTCAGCCCATAGTTTTTATATATGTCTATAACTTAGTTCTGCGAACCATTTATGTCACCTTAGCATTGTGGTTGTAGGGAATAAAGCTTTGAAATTCCAACCAGTTTGAAGTTGTGTTTTCATGGCCAACTTGGTCATGGAGTCCAAATTCTTGACTCATTGATTATTAGATTGTTGTTGTTATTATGCAATTGGGGTTTAATGGATTCGATTACCACATTCCTCTCCGAGTCAAACGAGATCAACCTCTAAGGGTGGTGGATGTTGATTGTCCTTTCCGCGTTTCTGAATCTTAAGTATGAGAAAGTCACGCGCCCACAATACCTTTCGGAATTAGGAACACAGCGAATCGTACCACATTTCTGAGATTTCCAAGTCCTGTAATTAACCAGTATTACAATTGTTATAATTTCACAAACATTGGTTTGGAAGCATGGAATGCTGAGTCGGCATTACCAGGTATTTAACTTCCGATCTGCAGATCACAGTATGTCGCAGCTGCAAGCGTTTAGCTCACTGAGACATCCTGCAGGCTAGTTTAACGATTGGCACAGTGGAATTGTTTCTACAAAACTTTCAGCTGTAGAAGTACACCATTTCATGATTCCATTGGGTCGTTATTCGTTCATACTATTGTGTGAAAGTCTCCATACACGCTGTCCCATTTGCCAATTCTAGTGATAATTACGAAACTCCTGCTTGTTCTTTAGCATACCAAAGTTAAGAAAATAAGGTCCTTACAAAGTTGCATTCTGCTGAAGGATAGCGTACATCTTTCAGGATGGTGGTTGATAATCCTAAAAGTGCATGGAACGTAACTGTTGTTGGCAGTTAATCAAAACTTTTGCTTCCACTTCTGCTGCCTGTTTCCATGTGCTGCTCTTTTCCTCCCCCCTTCCCTGCAGAAACGACTGTAAATAAAAAAATGCCTGTGTTGAGATGAAATTCGCATCCCCTTTTGACCTCTCCCTCAAAGTATGATGAGGAAAAGCAAGCGTTGGTCCTCAAAATTGAGTGGCCACACCCGGCTCAGATTAAGCACGGTGTTAAATATATATATGTAATGGTTCAAATAAAACAAGGGGAAATGTTCATTACTGTACAACGCTATTTTGCTCTAAAACTACGTTTGCGCTATTTAACCAAATCATATTGGAAGGCCTACATACTACACAGTCCTTGCATTGCCTTATCTATGAGGTCGAGTTTTGCTTCGGTATGGATATGGTGGTGATGTCTCTGAGAAAGCCAAATAGGGACTGCAATCATTGAAAAAAATCCATGGATCAGGTTTAATAAAAGCAACTCAGTGGAGAACTGTTTTGCAGTTATTCTAAGGGTAGTAATATTGCTAAGGTTAGGCTGCGGAATATCAAGGATTTTTATACAACAAACCCCCCTACTGTATGTAACGGAAAGCCTGCACAGAGCCCAACGCTTGAACTACGAGGTTGTACAATGCAGCAGGGGATAATGAGGAGGGCTGATGGACAGTTTATGTAAAGAGGGACGAATGAGAGGTGAATTAAATCACTGCCTGCACAGCTCAAAATTGGAACGCCCCCTCCATAACCAGCACGGTAATGTAGCACTGGTAACATGCATCAGTCTTGGAATGGCTTACCTCATTTAAATCCTTCAAAGACATAACTCTCAAATTATTTTACGCGTCTGCCTACCAAGCGATCCCTATAAATGACGCAATCCCGAGTTTGCAGTTTAACCAGTGTAGCTCAAATGCTCAGAACACAAGACACTAATCACTAGAACAGACTCAGAGAAAGCGCAAAACAAAGCTCGCTCGCTGAAGAGATACTAATCACTCGGACATGCTCAGAGTACGAGCCCAACAAACCAAAATAAACTACGTTAAGTAAGAAGGAGCTCAAACTTGAAGCTCAACAAGCAACGTGATGTACTGGTAGAACCAGGACAGCCTGAAAGGCACACACAACAGGAACGTAATTGACAGCTGCGCCTTTTATTAAAATTCTTAATTTCTCAAGGTAAACTTAAAAATACTAAATAATGAATACTGTGATATCACGACTGTGCCAGGAGTAATTCAAGAGTGGCAGGGCTCTAAGAGTGATGGATAAGGGGGGGGGGGAGAGATCTCTAAAAGGGCCGTGGCATATAAAACTAAGAGTTTGGTTTAAACACTTAAAATACATTTCTGTAATTCCCATATTGTGCCGCCCAACCGGTATTTTGGAGCTTCTCAGAGCTTTGTGTTGTTGCATCCAGATACACAAAACAACTGTCAAACACTTAACCCCTTCGCTGCCAGGCCTTTTCCCCCTCCTGTGCCAGGCCTTGTTTTGCCTATTTGGGGCAGTTCGCGCTTAGGCCCTCATAACTTTTTGTCCACATAAGCTAACCAAGCCAAATTTGCGTCCTTTTTTTCCAACATCCTAGGGATTCTAGAGGTACCCAGACTTTGTGGGTTCCCTTGAAGGAGGCCAAGAAATTGGCCAAAATACAGGGAAAATTTCGTTTTTAAAAAAAAAAATGGAAAAAGTGGCTGCAGAAGAAGGCTTGTGGATTTCCCCCTGAAAATGGCATCAACAAAGGGTTTGCAGTGCTAAACTCAGCAGATTCCTAGCTTTCAGGAACAGGCAGACTTAAATCAGAAAACCCAATTTTTCAACCCAATTTTGGCATTTTACTGGGGCATACCCCATTTTTGCAATTTTTGTGCTTTCAGCCTCCTTTCAGTCAGTGACAGGAATGGGCATGAAACCAATCCTGGATCCCAGAAACCTAACCATTTCTGAAAAGTAGACAAAATTCTGAATTCAGCAAGGGGTCATTTGTGTAGATCCTACAAGGGTTTCCTACAGAAAATAACAGCTGAAAAAGAAAAATATTGAAATTGAGATGAAAAAAGCATCAATTTTTCTCTACGTTTTACTCTGTAACTTTTCCCTGCAATGTCAGATTATGGAAAGCAATATACCGTTACGTCTGCTGGACTCCTCTGGTTGCGGGGATATATAGGGCTTGTAGGTTCATCAAGAACCCGAGGAACCCAGAGCCAATAAATGAGCTGCACCCTGCAGTGCGTTTTCATTCTATACCGGGTATACAGCAATTAATTTGCTGAAATATAAAGAGTAAAAAATTGCTATCAAGGAAACCTTTCCATTTCCAAAAAGGGCACAAGATAAGGTGCTGAGGAGCAGTGGTTATTTGCACATCTCTGAATTCCGGGGTGACCATACTAGCATGTGAATTATAGGGAATTTCTCAAATAGATGTCTTTTTTACACACTCTCCCATATTTGGAAGGAAAAAATGTAGAGAAAGACAAGGGGCAATAGCACTTGTTTTGCTAATCTATGTTCCCCCAAGTCTCCCGATAAAAATGATACCTCACTTGTGTGGGTAGGCCTAGCGCCCGCGACAAGAAACGCCCCAAAACGCAACGTGGACACATCCCATTTTTTTTAAAGAAAACAGAGGTGTTTTTTGCGAAGTGCCTACCTGCAGATTTTGGCCTCTAACTCAGCCGGCACCTAGGGAAACCTACCAAACCTGTGCATTTCTGAAAAGTAGAGACCTAGGGGAATCCAAGGAGGGGTGACTTGCGGGGCTCGGACCAGGTTCTGTTACCCAGAAAACTTTGCAAACTTCAAAATTTGGCTAAAAAAACACATGTTCCTCACATTTCTGTGGCAGAAAGTTCTGGAATCTGAGAGGAGCCACAAATTTCCTTCCACCCAGCGTTCCCCCAAGTCTCCCGATAAAAATGATACCTCACTTGCGTGGGTAGGCCTAGCGCCCGCGATAGGAAACACCCCAAAGCGCAACGTGGACACATCCAAAAGTTTGGAAGAAAACAGAGGTGTTTTTTGCGAAGTGCCTACCTGTAGATTTTGGCATCTAGCTCAGCCGGCACCTAGGGAAACCTACCAAACCTGTGCATTTCTGAAAACTAGAGACCTAGGGGAATCCAAGATGGGGTGACTTGCGGGGCTCGGACCAGGTTCTGTTACCCAGAATCCTTTGCAAACCTCAAAATGTGGCTAAAAAAACACATGTTCCTCACATTTCTGTGGCAGAAAGTTCTGGAATCTGAGAGGAGCCACAAATTTCCTTCCACCCAGCGTTCCCCCAAGTCTCTCGATAAAAATGATACCTCACTTGCGTGGGTAGGCCTAGCGCCCGCGACAGGAAACACCCCAAAGCGCAACGTGGACACATCCAAAATTTTGGAAGAAAACAGAGGTGTTTTTTGCGAAGTGCCTACCTGTAGATTTTGGCCTCTAGCTCAGCCGGCACCTAGGGAAACCTACCAAACCTGTGCATTTCTGAAAACTAGAGACCTAGGGGAATCCAAGATGGGGTGACTTGCAGGGCTCGGACCAGGTTCTGTTACCCAGAATCCTTTGCAAACCTCAAAATTTGGCTAAAAAAACACATGTTCCTCACATTTCTGTGGCAGAAAGTTCTGGAATCTGAGAGGAGCCACAAATTTCATTCCACCCAGCGTTCCCCCAAGTCTCCCGATAAAAATGATACCTCACTTGCGTGGGTAGGCCTAGCGCCCGCGATAGGAAACACCCCAAAGCGCAACGTGGACACATCCAAAAGTTTGGAAGAAAACAGAGGTGTTTTTTGCGAAGTGCCTACCTGTAGATTTTGGCCTCTAGCTCAGCCGGCACCTAGGTAAATGTAGGAGGGCGCCGCAAGAATCCCAATCCTGACGCTCCTCGAACGCCTCGCCAGATCTACAACCCCGTCGTCATGGAGACGCGTGGGGGAGGAGACGGAAGTCGGCCCCGGAGTTCCGGGTTGCCGAGATTGAAGAAGGACGCAGCAGGACGGGACGGGACTCCTCCTCGGGACGCGATACGGAGCCAGAGGGAGAGACCATAGGACAGCGCGAGAAGGAGAGAGACGCCGAGCCAGACCACGCAGAGGAAACGGGGAGAAGCGCCAAACCGGACCGAGAAGGAGAGACGGAGAGAAGCGCCAACCCGGGATACCAAGGAAGGGAGAAGGACGAAAAGACGGAAGAGCCACCCCGAGAGGAGACGGAGGACGCGACAGCCTGCCACGGCCCAGGAGGGTCGTGGCTGGACAAGGTACGTGCTCTAGTAAAGGGCCGTAGCAGAACCCAGGGAAGGGGAAGGGTAGGAAGCGAGGGGAGGATTAGAAAGGGGTGGAAAGGGGAGGAAGGGAGACAGGGTGACTATCTCTAAAAGGGGAGCGTCTGAGGTGGGATAAGTTCCCTGGGCACCGTAATAACCACGTATACTGTGTTGACACTAGGAAAAGAAACCCACTCACCTCCCCACTAAAAGAATAGAGTAACCCCTCCATCACACCCCCCCCCCTTCACAGTATTTCACCTCCTCTCACGTACCCCTATACAGAAACAAAACAGTGCTTACCCTCCCCACTTACCGGCTGCCACCTTGTTTGTGTTCTTCCGAGGAAACCTGCCGCCAGGACACCGGAACACGCCATCTGGAAGGGAAAAGAAAGGGAAGAAATAAACAACCCACCTGAGACGGATAGAGACCAGAACAGGAAGAGAAGAAAAGAAAAAGGAAACTCAGAACTATGAGTTACTAACAGACTATTCGAGGTTATTTTCCCTTTACTGCCGCCAAGAACAATAAAAAGCACGTAAACCCCTGAAAAGGGTAGTTAACCTCAGTGTTTGTGTCCTCTATCACCCCTACACCACACCCATCGCCTACAGTGGTATCAGAAGTGGGATTCGACGGGTACGGGATAATGGAGGACAAGTCCAGTCTTGAAGAAATGATTAAACAGTTGGCCGAAGGTCAGCGCCATCTCCAGCTAGTCTGGGAAGCCCAGCAACGAGAGGCCAAGGAGGATAGGGAGGCCCTACAGTCGGCATTGAAAAGCCAAGCCACCATTATGGCCAGTAATCAATTAGTTCATGAGACTGCCATACAAAAGCTGACCGACACTATAGCTGCAAGTAAGGTACATCCCAATGTGCCAAGTTCCGTCCTACAAAAATACCAGGAAGGAGAAGACCCCGACTCGTTTTTTACGAACTTTGAGAGAGTCGCTTCAAGTGCTCAATGGCCGGAAGAGAGGTGGGGTCAGTATATAGCTCCCCTCCTGACAGGAACCCTCCAATCCGCTTATCAGGCCGCAAATCCAGGAGGTGTCACCCCGTATGCCGAGATAAAGAAGAGTATTTTGGAACGAGTCGGACATGACGTCGAATATTATAGAACTAGATTCCGGAAAGTAAAGTGGGGACCCCATGAAGACCCTCGGACATACTATTACAGGGTGAAGGATCTGGGGTTGAAGTGGCTGGGGCCACTAGGAACGGAACGTGAGGACATAATTAAGGCTATTATTTTGGAGCAATATCTAGATTCCCTACCGCCCCATACCCGACACTGGATCCGGCAACACCCCAATATAGATACTGAGACAGCGGTTGATCTAGCTTGTGCCTATCACAGATCAGGAGAGGGTAGACCACAACCCGTCCGCCCCATGGGGAAACCACCAATACCTCCTACAGGAAACCTACCAAACCTGTGCATTTCTGAAAACTAGAGACCTAGGGGAATCCAAGATGGGGTGACTTGCGGGGCTCGGACCAGGTTCTGTTACCCAGAATCCTTTGCAAACCTCAAAATGTGGCTAAAAAAACACATCTTCCTCACATTTCTGTGGCAGAAAGTTCTGGAATCTGAGAGGAGCCACAAATTTCCTTCCACCCAGCGTTCCCCCAAGTCTCCCGATAAAAATGATACCTCACTTGCGTGGGTAGGCCTAGCGCCCGCGACAGGAAACACCCCAAAGCGCAACGTGGACACATCCAAAATTTTGGAAGAAAACAGAGGTGTTTTTTGCGAAGTGCCTACCTGTAGATTTTTGCCTCTAGCTCAGCCGGCACCTAGGGAAACCTACCAAACCTGTGCATTTCTGAAAACTAGAGACCTAGGGGAATCCAAGATGGGGTGACTTGCGGGGCTCGGACCAGGTTCTGTTACCCAGAATCCTTTGCAAACCTCAAAATTTGGCTAAAAAAACACATGTTCCTCACATTTCTGTGGCAGAAAGTTCTGGAATCTGAGAGGAGCCACAAATTTCCTTCCACCCAGCGTTCCCCCAAGTCTCCCGATAAAAATGATACCTCACTTGCGTGGGTAGGCCTAGCGCCGGCGACAGGAAACACCCCAAAGCGCAATGTGGACACGTCCAAATTTTTGGAAGAAAACAGAGGTGTTTTTTGCGAAGTGCCTACCTGTAGATTTTGGCCTCTAGCACAGCCGGCACCTAGGTAAACCTACCAAACCTGTGCATTTCTGCAAACTAGAGACCAAGGGGAATCCAAGATGGGGTGACTTGCAGGGCTCGGACCAGGTTCTGTTACCCAGAATCCTTTGCAAACCTCAAAATTTGGCTAAAAAAACACATGTTCCTCACATTTCTGTGGCAGAAAGTTCTGGAATCTGAGAGGAGCCACAAATTTCCTTCCACCCAGCGTTCCCCCAAGTCTCCCGATAAAAATGATACCTCACTTGCGTGGGTAGGCCTAGCGCCGGCGACAGGAAACACCCCAAAGCACAACGTGGACACATCCAAAATTTGGGAAGAAAACAGAGGTGTTTTTTGCGAAGTGCCTACCTGTAGATTTTGGCCTCTAGCTCAGCCGGCACCTAGGGAAACCTGCTAAACCTGTGCATTTCTGAAAACTAGAGACCTAGGGGAATCCAAGATGGGGTGACTTGCGGGGCTCGGACCAGGTTCTGTTACCCAGAATCCTTTGCAAAACTCAAAATTTGGCTAAAAAAACACATGTTCCTCACATTTCTGTGGCAGAAAGTTCTGGAATCTGAGAGGAGCCACAAATTTCCTTCCACCCAGCGTTCCCCCAAGTCTCCCGATAAAAATGATACCTCACTTGCGTGGGTAGGCCTAGCGCCCGCGACAGGAAACACCCCAAAGCGCAACGTGGACACATCCAAAATTTTGGAAGAAAACAGAGGTGTTTTTTGCGAAGTGCCTACCTGTAGATTTTGGCCTCTAGCTCAGCCGGCACCTAGGGAAACCTACCAAACCTGTGCATTTCTGAAAACTAGAGACCTAGGGGAATCCAAGATGGGGTGACTTGCGGGGCTCGGACCAGGTTCTGTTACCCAGAATCCTTTGCAAACCTCAAAATTTGGCTAAAAAAACACATGTTCCTCACATTTCTGTGGCAGAAAGTTCTGGAATCTGAGAGGAGCCACAAATTTCCTTCCACCCAGCGTTCCCCCAAGTCTCCTGATAAAAATGATACCTCACTTGCGTGGGTAGGCCTAGCGCCGGCGACAGGAAACACCCCAAAGCGCAACGTGGACACGTCCAAAAATTTGGAAGAAAACAGAGGTGTTTTTTGCGAAGTGCCTACCTGTAGATTTTGGCCTCTAGCTCAGCCGGCACCTAAGGAAACCTACCAAACCTGTGCATTTCTGAAAACTAGAGACCTAGGGGAATCCAAGATGGGGTGACTTGCGGGGCTCGGACCAGGTTCTGTTACCCAGAATCCTTTGCAAACCTCAAAATTTGGCTAAAAAAACACATGTTCCTCACATTTCTGTGGCAGAAAGTTCTGGAATCTGAGAGGAGCCACAAATTTCCTTCCACCCAGCGTTCCCCCAAGTCTCCCGATAAAAATGATACCTCACTTGTGTGGGTAGGCCTAGCGCCGGCGACAGGAAACACCCCAAAGCGCAATGTGGACACGTCCAAATTTTTGGAAGAAAACAGAGGTGTTTTTTGCGAAGTGCCTACCTGTAGATTTTGGCCTCTAGCACAGCCGGCACCTAGGGAAACCTACCAAACCTGTGCATTTCTGAAAACTAGAGACCAAGGGGAATCCAAGATGGGGTGACTTGCAGGGCTCGGACCAGGTTCTGTTACCCAGAATCCTTTGCAAACCTCAAAATTTGGCTAAAAAAACACATGTTCCTCACATTTCTGTGGCAGAAAGTTCTGGAATCTGAGAGGAGCCACAAATTTCCTTCCACCCAGCGTTCCCCCAAGTCTCCCGATAAAAATGATACCTCACTTGCGTGGGTAGGCCTAGCGCCCGCGACAGGAAACACCCCAAAGCGCAACGTGGACACATCCAAAATTTTGGAAGAAAACAGAGGTGTTTTTTGCGAAGTGCCTACCTGTAGATTTTGGCCTCTAGCTCAGCCGGCACCTAGGGAAACCTACCAAACCTGTGCATTTCTGAAAACTAGAGACCTAGGGGAATCCAAGATGGGGTGACTTGCGGGGCTCGGACCAGGTTCTGTTACCCAGAATCCTTTGCAAACCTCAAAATTTGGCTAAAAAAACACATGTTCCTCACATTTCTGTGGCAGAAAGTTCTGGAATCTGAGAGGATCCACAAATTTCCTTCCACCCAGCGTTCCCCCAAGTCTCCTGATAAAAATGATACCTCACTTGCGTGGGTAGGCCTAGCGCCGGCGACAGGAAACACCCCAAAGCGCAACGTGGACACGTCCAAAAATTTGGAAGAAAACAGAGGTGTTTTTTGCGAAGTGCCTACCTGTAGATTTTGGCCTCTAGCTCAGCCGGCACCTAAGGAAACCTACCAAACCTGTGCATTTCTGAAAACTAGAGACCTAGGGGAATCCAAGATGGGGTGACTTGCGGGGCTCGGACCAGGTTCTGTTACCCAGAATCCTTTGCAAACCACAAAATTTGGCTAAAAAAACACATGTTCCTCACATTTCTGTGGCAGAAAGTTCTGGAATCTGAGAGGAGCCACAAATTTCCTTCCACCCAGCGTTCCCCCAAGTCTCCCGATAAAAATGATACCTCACTTGCGTGGGTAGGCCTAGCGCCGGCGACAGGAAACACCCCAAAGCGCAACGTGGACACATCCAAAATTTTGGAAGAAAACAGAGTTGTTTTTTGCGAAGTGCCTACCTGTAGATTTTGGCCTCTAGCTCAGCCGGCACCTAGGCAAACCTACCAAACCTGTGCATTTCTGAAAACTAGAGACCTAGGGGAATCCAAGATGGGGTGACTTGCGGGGCTCGGACCAGGTTCTGTTACCCAGAATCCTTTGCAAACCTCAAAATTTGGCTAAAAAAACACATGTTCCTCACATTTCTGTGGCAGAAAGTTCTGGAATCTGAGAGGAGCCACAAATTTCCTTCCACCCAGCGTTCCCCCAAGTCTCCCGATAAAAATGATACCTCACTTGCGTGGGTAGGCCTAGCGCCCGCGACAGGAAACACCCCAAAGCGCAACGTGGACACATCCAAAATTTTGGAAGAAAACAGAGGTGTTTTTTTGCGAAGTGCCTACCTGTAGATTTTGGTATCTAGCTCAGCCGGCACCTAGGGAAACCTACCAAACCTGTGCATTTCTGAAAACTAGAGACCTAGGGGAATCCAAGATGGGGTGACTTGCGGGGCTCGGACCAGGTTCTGTTACCCAGAATCCTTTGCAAACCTCAAAGTTTGGCTAAAAAAACACATGTTCCTCACATTTCTGTGGCAGAAAGTTCTGGAATCTGAGAGGAGCCACAAATTTCCTTCCACCCAGCGTTCCCCCAAGTCTCCCGATAAAAATGATACCTCACTTGCGTGGGTAGGCCTAGCGCCCGCGACAGGAAACGCCCCAAAATGCAACGTGGACACATCCCATTTTTTGAAAGAAAACAGTGCCTACCTGTGGATTTTGGCCTGTAGCTCAGCCGGCACCTAGGGAAACCTACCAAACCTGTGCATTTCTGAAAACTAGAGACCTAGGGGAATCCAAGGAGGGGTGACTTGCGGGGCTCGGACCAGGTTCTGTTACCCAGAATCCTTTGCAAACCTCAAAATCTGGCTAAAAAAACACATGTTCCTCACATTTTTGTGGCAGAAAGTTCTGGAATCTGAGAGGAGCCACAAATTTCCTTCCACCTAGCGTTCCCCCAAGTCTCCCGATAAAAATGATACCTCACTTGTGTGGGTGGGCCAGGTGCCTGCAACAGAATAAGGCCCAAAACCTGAAGGGATAGAAGGGATAGCACAGCAAGTTTATAAGGGCATATTCTTTTATACATCTTTAGACGGACTCTGCTTTGGGGACCCACATAAGTGAGGTGTCATTTTACTTGGGAGACTGAGGGGAAAACTGGGGAGTAGGAATTTTGTGCTGGAGCGGTGATCCTACTAAGAAAAATCAGGAAAATATGCTTTTTTATGCAAATTTTGAGGTTTACAGAGGAGTCTGGGTAAGAAAATGTTGGGGGAGCCACGCAAGCCACACCTCCCTGGACTCCTTGGGGTGCCTAGTTTTAAAAAGTTTCTGGGTTTTGTAGGTTTCCCTACATGAAGGCCGCACCCAGGACCAAAAACATAGGTGGGCCCTCCCCCCCAAACACAGGTATTTTTGGAATATATCACTTTGATGTGTGCACATACGTCCGTGATGTGCCAAACACTAAAATTGTGAAAAGAAACACACTTAGGTTATGTGAAGAAGACCCCTCACCCACCAACCAAGTTGGTGGCATGCTTCATCATCGGGGTCCCACCCGAGGCACCTAGCGTGTCACAGGTGTGCTGCGACGCCTGATTACAGCGGAGCAGGTTTTGTCATTTTTTACAACACATACTGGTTGGATTTGGCACGAGGGTGAGTGATGGTTCAGTGGATCAAATTTTATTAACAAGAGATTTCACAAAAATGAAATGCACTGCTAATAACTGAAAGGCAAAAAAGTGAACCAATGACTCACAGCTCGTGAGCTGTAAAGCCGCGACAAGGCACCAACCGCTTTACAGTCCATTCACACACCTTTCATACATGACACGCACAAGACCATTCACACCGCCAGCCACGGGCCCAGCACATTACAACACTCACATCGACAGACCGCGCCACTCAAGGGCCCATCACTTACATACGCCCACATGCCTGATACAAGAATCACACCAGCTGATGGGAGTGTGGACTGCCGTTTGGCTGGCACCGCCAGCCAAGCGCCACCCCACGCACACCGCCAGCCAAGCGCCACCCCAAGCACACCGCCAGCCAAGCGCCACCCCACGCACACCGCCAGCCACCCCAAGCACACCGCCAGCCAAGCGCCACCCCACGCACACCGCCAGCCAAGCGCCACCCCAAGCACACCGCCAGCGAAGCGCCACCCCAAGCACACCGCCAGCCAAGCGCCACCCCACGCACACCGCCAGCCAAGCGCCACCCCACGCACACCGCCAGCCAAGCGCCACCCCACGCACACCGCCAGCCAAGCGCCAACCCACACACACCGCTAGCCAAGCGCCACCCCACGCACACCACCATCACTTTTTTTGTTTATAAACAACAAAGAAACCACTAATTATAAAATAAGCACAAAACTACAAACACAAAAGCTCTTACTAAATACATGACAGAGATGCCAACCGTGAAACATATGAAAATATAAAACAGACAGCTTACGCTCAAGGTATTTCCCAGATTTTTTTTGGGGTATGGTGACTTCTGTAACAGCCGGGAATACACAGCCCAGGCTTTGAAGGGCATTCGGGGCAGTACATCCGGCTCTCCCTCCGGATTAATCTCCGGGCACATACTCTACATTTCTTTGTGGGCATGTCTTTTTTGGGAGTGGGAGGAATGTGATCTGGAAAGTGCCGATCTTTCAATATAGCCACATCCTCCACCACTTCTACTCTAGGAACTCTTGCCGGTTCCACCACAATAAGGCTTTCTATCACCGACTCCTGAAATTTAACAAATGTCATCCTTGACTCGGGTGAACAATCCTTGTATACAATAAAGGCATTAAAAGTTGCCAAATGAAATAAATGTAGGGCCAACTTTTTATACCACACATAAGACTTACGAAGAGCAGTGTAAGGTTCTAACCTCTGATCTACTCTATCAACACCACCCATGTGCCTATTGTAGTCCAAAATGCACGCAGGTTTGCGCACTTCCGCAACCTGACCCGAAACAGCCACAGGGGAAGTACTCTCATTATGGATGGTCGATAGCATGTACACATCCCTCCTGTCTGAAAATTTCAGAGCTAGCAGCTCATTATTCCGCAAGGCACTGCACTGTCCCCTCTCAAGTTTTTTACAGACAAGCTCCCTTGGATAGCCTTTCCGTTTAGAACGGATTGTACCACAAGCAACAGTGTCCACCCTAAACAACTCCTTGAACAACTGCACTCCAGTGTAGAAATTATCTACGTACAAATGGTGACCTTTGTTAAACAGCCGTCTAGCAAGTTCCCACACAATTTTTTCGCTAATTCCAAAAGTGGCCGGACAACCAGGAGGGTCAATACTGGAATCCCTACCAGTGTAGACCCGGAAATTATACACATATCCTGTACTGCTTTCTGACAGCAGATACAATTTAATCCCATACCGTGCCCTCTTACTAGGAATGTACTGCTTAAAAACTAAACGCCCCTTGAAAAGGACCAAAGACTCGTCCACACTTATCTCTTTGCCTGGAACATAGACCTCTGAAAACCGATCCACAAAATGATCAAGGACAGGCCTAATCTTAAAAAGGCGGTCACAATCAGGGTGATCTCGTGGCAAGGCTAAAGCATTGTCTACAAAATGCAGCATACGAAGAAGAAGCAAATACCGATTACGTGTCATAGTTGCAGGAAATATAGCAATTGCCATCAAGGGACTAGTAGACCAATAAGAAGCCAGTGACGGCTTCCTGATCAACCCCATCAAAAAAGACAAACCTAAAAACCTTTTTATCTCTTCCAGATATGTGGGAACCCAATGAATAGCTCTAGACTGAGGCTTAAGTCTGGCAGCGTTGTCCCGCAAATATTGCTCTGCATACACATTTGTCTGCTCCACAATCTCTTCCAAAAATACATCGTCCATAAACAAGTGAAAGAAATGGACAGGCAGAAAGTTTTCCGTAATAACTCTACACCCTGGGAGACCAGTAAATGCAGGTAACTGTGGCTGCTCCATGTTTGGGGCAATCCAGGTGTCAGGTCCCAGGCTGCTGCACTCTTGGCACATCAATGTCCTCCTCTAACACAGGCCCTTCATCTGCACTGAGAGTAGCTTCCTCATCAGAAGAATACTCTCGGACAGAAAACTCACTTCCAGAATCTCCTGCTTCCTCCTCTGCCTCAGATGCAGAGTCAGTGTCGTAATCATGGTCTGAAGACGACTCAAAGAGCATGCGAACAACCTGCTGAGCGGTCACTTTGCGGCTAGCCATGATCCTAACAACAAATGGATTGCCAACAACAACTAGCACTAAAATAAGTAATAAACAAAGTGTAGCTTTATCACAAAGAGTTATGTACTACAAAAAACTATACCACTCAGTTGCCTGAAATAGCTACTCACCAAGCAACTACTCTGCACAGCCAGCAATCACCAATGATATCCCACTAAAAAGAAAAAAGCAATTTAGACATATGACAACACAAACATCACTGTGCTCAAATCTAAGGACAATGTCAAACACACAATACTGCATTTAGTACACCACCTACAAACATGTCAACAATACTCCTTTGGAGTAAATTGCTTTCACTTACCTAAAACATGCAACTATGCAAACCACAGGACAACTACTGCCAAAACCGCAAAGATCCACAGCAAAGGAAGCAAAAGCGTTGAACTAGAAGAAAAAGAAGAAATAAATTGTTATAATCACAAATACAAATACTTTGCCAGTTGACAAACACCCCACCACCAAGAACTTAGAAGTTGTCCCTGGTACCTAAGTGGATCCTGCCCCCCTCGGGGGTAGATGGGCGTAAACAAATTGGCCAATCTGATCCCAAGGGGGGCAGAAATGGGCAACACCTCTGTGCCCCCTTTCAGGGGGCGACCCTTCCCAAAGGGGGCACCCCCAGCACAACACAAAACAAAAAAATCCCTGCCGTATTGGTGGTCTCTGCCCTCCTTGGGGGCAGATGGGCCTACAAAATTACGGGCAGAGATGGCCAATACAAATTTTCCCCACCTTAGGGGGGCGACCGTTGCCCAAGGGGTGCCCCCAAACACACACCACACACACAACACAATCCCTGGCACCTAGTGTGCTTCTACCCACCCCCCCCGGGCCAGATCGTCCAAAAAATGGCTGGTCTGCCATCGGGGGGGGCCGAAACAGAAAAAAAAAAGCTCCCCAGGGGAGCGACCCTTGCCCAAGGAGTTGCCCCCAAAATAGACAATAAAAACAAAATCCCTGGTGTCTAGTGGTTTTCGCCCCCCCCTGGGGGCAGATCAGCCCAAAAATCGGCGGATCTGCCCCCAGGGGGGGGGGCGAAATACAAAAAAAAATTGCCCCCGGGGGGGACAACCCTTGCCCAAGGGGTCGCCCCCAAAATACACATAAATAAAAATATCCCTGGTGTCTAGTGGTTTTCGCCCCCCCCTGGGGGCAGATCTGCCGAAAAATCAGCGGATCTGCCCCCAGGGGGGGGCGAAATACAAAAAAAAATGGCCCCCGGGGGGGGGCGACGCTTGCCCAAGGGGTCGCCCCCAAAATACTTATAAATAACAATATCCCTGGTGTCTAGTGGTTTTCGCCCCCCCGTGGGGGCAGATCTGCTGAAAAATCGGCGGATCTGCCCCCAGGGGGGGGCAAATACAAAAATAAATTGCCCCCGAGGGGGCGACCCTTGCCCAAGGGGTCGCCCCCAAAACACACATAAACAAACATATCCCTGGTGTCTAGTGGTTTTCGTCCCCCCCTGGGGGCAGATCCGCCGAAAAATCGGCGGATCTGCCCCCAGGGGGGGGCGAAATACAAATAAAAATTGCCCCCGGGGGGAGGCGACCCTTGCCCAAGGGGTCACGCCCAAAACACACATAAATAAACATATCCCTGGTGTCTAGTGGTTTTCGCCCCACCCTGGGGGCAGATCTGCCGAAAAATCGGCGGGTCTGCCCCCAGGGGGGGGCGAAATACAAATAAAAATTGCCCCCCGGGGGAGGCGACCCTTGCCCAAGGGGTCGCCCCCAAAACACACATAAACAAACATATCCCTGGTGTCTAGTGGTTTTCGTCCCCCCCTGGGGGCAGATCCGCCGAAAAATCGGCGGATCTGCCCCCAGGGGGGGGGCGAAATACAAATAAAAATTGCCCCGGGGGGGGGCGACACTTGCCCAAGGGGTCGCCCCCAAATTTACCAAAAAAGAAAATCCCTGGTGGCTAGTGGAGATTCCTGCTCCACGATCGCGGACCCTGCCCGCGATCGTGGAGCAGGAATCTTGTGAAAACAGACACAGGGGGAAAGGAAAAACCCTTTCCTTTCCCACCGTGTCTGTTTTCACCACCCCCCGCCCCCCAAAAACGGAGAGGACTCACCTTGCAGGTCCTCCTCCGAAGACGCGCTGGAAGCAAATGGCTTCCAGCGCTCCCTGCAACACTAGATGACGTCAGCGCGCTGTGCGCGCGCTGACGTCATCGGATTGCCGTGGGGGGGGCGGGGTGGAAGGGGAAGGTCTTCCCCTTCCATCCCCGCCTGGGGGGGGGAGGGGGATGCACGGGGGGCGCACTAGCGCTCCCCCAAGTTCCCCTGTGCCTAGGACGAGATGATCTCGTCCAAGGCACAGGGGAACTGTAGCCTTGGACGAGATCATCTCGTCCAAGGCACAGAAGAGGTTAAAAACAGCCAGGACTCTCGTCTTTGTCAACGCTCGTTAGCTGTTTAAGATAAATGAGTAACAACAATGATTTTGTTGTAAATAACTAATATTGAAATTGCTTAAATTCTGAAATTTTGAGATTGAATTAAACAGTACAGAGGCCTTTGAAAGGGGCCGTGGCCTTCAGAGTGTCTCAATCGCTCATGCTATTTTCACTCTAGCATAGACATCTACGTATACCCCTTTTCCCTTCATGTCCCTTTGATCTGCATTTCTTACATCTCATCTTTCTCCTCCAGCACTCTTTTCACCATCTCCTGATACATTAACTTTCATCTCCTTCACTTCACCACCTACAAACACACAATGCACCTACTCATCTGTAAGCACTGCATATATTTTTACTTTTGCCTTGTCGATATTTTTTGCTGTGTACCTCGTTCGCACACATTTACACAGAATTATAATTGCAACTAGAAAGCATGACGTTTGCTCTGTGCATCAGGAGAGAGGCCAAGGATTGAATGCCTGTTGGAAGGTAGCCTTTTTCTAGCCTTGTTACCCCCACTTTTGGCCTGTTTGTGAGTATATGTCAGGGTGTTTTTACTGTCTCACTGTGATCCTGCAAGCCAGGGCCCAGTGCTCATAGTGAAAACCCTATGTTGTCAGTGTGTTTGATATGTGTCACTGGGATCCTGCTAGTCAGGACCCCAGTTCTCATAAGTTTGTGGCCTATATGTGTTCCCTGTGTGGTGCCTAACTGTATCACTGAGGCTCTGCTAACCAGAACCTCGTGTTTATGCTCTCTCTGCTTTCTAAAATTGTCACTGCAGGCTAGTGACTAATTTTACCAATTCTCATTGGCACACTGGTACACCCATATAATTCCCTTGTATATGGTACTTAGGGACCCAGGGTATTGGGGTTTCAAGAGATCCCTATGGGCTGCAGCAATTCTTTTGCCACCCATAGGGAGCTCAGACAATTCTTACACAGAACTGCCACTGCAGCCTGAGTGAAATAACGTCCACGTTATTTCACAGCCATTTTTCACTGCACATAAGTAACTTATAAGTCACTTATATGTCTAACCCTCACTTGGTAAATGTTAGGTGCCAAGTTACTTAGTGTGTGGGCACCCTGGCACTAGCCAATGTGCCCCCACATCATTCAGGACAAATTCCCCAAACCTTGTGAGAGCCGGGACACCATTACACGCGTGCACTGCACATATGTCACTACCTATGTGTAAAGTCACCATGGTAACTCCGAACATAGCCATGTAACATGTCTAAGATCATGTAATTGTCCCCCCAATACCATTCTGGTATTGGGGGGACAATTCCATGATCCCACGGGTCTCTAGCACAGAACCCGGGTACTGCCAAACTGCCTTGCCGAGGTTTCCACTGCAGCTGCTGCTGCCAACCCCTCAGACAGGATTCTGCCCTCCTGGGGTCTGGGCAGCCCCGGCCCAGGAAGGCAGAACAAAGGATTTCCTCTGAGAGAGGGTGTTACACCCTCTCCCTTTGGAAATAGGTGTGAAGGGCTGGGGAGGAGTAGCCTCCCCCAGCCTCTGGAAATGCTTTGATGGGCACAGACGGTGCCCATCTCTGCATAAGCCAGTTTACACCGGTTGAGGGATCCCCCAGCCCTGCTCTGGCGCAAAACTGGACAAAGGAAAGGGGAGTGACCATTCACCTGACCAGTACCTCCCAGGGGAGGTGCCCAGAGCTCCTCCAGTGTGTCCCAGACCTCTGCCATCTTGGATTCAGAGGTGTTGGGGGCATACTGGACTGCTCTGAGTGGCCAGTGCCAGCAGGTGACGTCAGAGACCCCTTCTGATAGGTTCTTACCTCTCTTGGTAGCCAAACCTCAATTTTTGGCTATTTAGGGTCTCTCCTCTGGGGTATTCGTCAGATAACGAATGCAAGAGCTCACCAGAGTTCCTCTGCACTTCCCTCTTGGACTTCTGCCAAGGATCGACCGCTGACTGCTCCAGGATGCCTGCAAAACCACAACAAAGTAGCAAGACGACTACCAGCAACATTGTAGCGCCTCATCCTGCCGGCTTTCTCGACTGTTTCCTGGTGGTGCATGCTCTGAGGGCTGTCTGCCTCCACCCTGCACTGGAAGCCAAGAAGAAATCTCCTGTGGGTCGACAGAATCTTCCCCCTGCTAACGCAGGCACCAAAAGACTGCATCACCGGTCCTCTGGGTCCTCTCTCATCCTGACGAGCGTGGTCCCTGGAACACAGGAGCTGGATCCAAGTGACCCCCACAGTCCAGTGATCCTTCAGTCCTAGTTTGGTGGAGGTAAGTCCTTGCCTCCCCACACCAGACTGCAAACCTGTGTACTGCGTGATTTGCAGCTGCTCCGGCTTCTGTGCACTTCTCTAAGGATTCCTTTGTGCACAGCCTAGCCTGGGTCCCCAGCACTCCGTCCTGCAGTGCTCAACCCGCTGAGTTGGACTCTGACGTCATGGGACCCTCCTTTTGTGACTCTGGTTTTACAAATCTTCTAAGTGCCTGCTCCGGTACTTCTGCGGGGGCTCTCTGAGTTGTTGAGCGCCCCCTCTGTCTCCTCCTCCAAGGGGCGACATCCTGGTCCTTCCTGGTCCTCAGCAGCACCCAAAAACCTCTACTGCGACCCTTGCAGCAAGCAAGGCTTGTTTGCGGTATTTCTGCGTGGAAACACTTCTGCAACATCCAGCACGCCGTGGAGAAAGGAGAAGTTCCTAGCCCTTTTCGTTGTTGCAGAATCTTTGGCTTCTTCCACCCGGAGGCAGTCCTTTTGCACCTTCATCTGGGGTTTTCTGGGCTCCTGCCCCCCGGACACTATCCCGACTCTTGGACTTGGTCCCCTTCCTTTTCAGGTCCTCAGGTCCAGGAATCTGTCATCAGTGTTTTGCTGGTGCTTGTGGTTCTTGCACAATCCCCCTATCATGACTATTGTGTCTTTCTGGGGTAGTAGGGTAACTTTACACCTACTTTCTAGGGTCTTGGGGTGGGGTATTTTGGACACCCTTACTGTTTTCTCACAGTCCCAGCGCCCCTCTACAATCTCCCATAGGTCTGGGGTCCATTCGTGATTTGCATTCCACTTTTGGAGTATATGGTTTGTGTTGCCCCAAGACCTATGTCTACCTATTGCATCCTATTGTGATTCTACATTGTTTGCACTACTTTTTGTTACTGTTACTTACCTGTTTTGGGTCTGTGTACATATATCTTGTGTATATTACTTACCTCCTAAGTGAGGGTATTCTCTGAGATACGTTTGGCATATTGTCATAAAAATAAAGTACCTTTATTTATAGTAACTCTCAGTATTGTGTTTTCTTATGATATTGTGCTATATGATATCAGTGGTATAGTAGGAGCTTTGCATGTCTCCTAGTTCAGCCTAAGCTGCTTTGCCATAGCTACCTTCTATCAGCCTAAGCTGCTAGAAACACCTCTATTGTACTAATAAGTGATATCTGGACCTGGCACAAGGTGTAAGTACCACAAGGTACCCACTATAAGCCAGGCCAGCCTCCTACAATGCCCATGTATTTGGAATGCCTTTTGACCCACTGATAGGCACTATGAGAAACTCGCATTGTCTTTAGCCTCAACTCCAGAGCTATCAATCACACCTGTTATAAACACATGGAGGTGACATAGTTCAAAATATGCGCTATAAAAGATGAATATGTTGCACAAAAAGTAAAAATACACATGCACAACATCCTGGAAATAGCTAACAGTCTAAGGGAATGCAAGAGTAGGTAAAATGTAAAATATTAACAGAACTTAATGCACTGACATGGTCTAACAATGCTTTTTGCATTCATTTTTCAGAAATCAATCAGTGTTATCCCATATAGCCCGCAGTAGAGCACTATACTGGCCATTAAATTCCCGCTGCAGCGTTAAAGACCCGGGCCGAAGGTGAGAGCCCTAAACAAGGGAACAGGACTTTAATACCGTTATAGCCCTGCTATGGTGGGCTATAACGCTATTATAACATTCTGCCACTATAGGGCAGAATGTTCTAATAATCAAAACAAAGGCCACACGGAACCCGAGGGGACCAAAATCCCTTTGGTTTGTGAAGCCTTTGTTCACAGCAACAGCTATTAACAAAAACATTGGAATGTTGGTGTTCCAAGCTTCTATTAGCCATTAGAAGCCCAGGGCACTCCATCATTTTCAGTGGGGCTTCTAACATTCCAATGTTCTAATTAAAGTTAAGGGCATGAATAAAGAGGTTGGCAGAGACCTGGTTTAATGTCCATTTTTAATTACTATCAGGTCTGATACCTGGAGGGACTGGGCCCACTTAAAGGCCTCGTACATTGACAATATCATTCTCATGTGAGGAAAAAGGTTGTACTTCATTACGATGTGGTTGAATTCTAGTCTGGACCAGAGATAAGGATTATGCGTATCTTTCTTCTTTATCTCCAGAAGCCAGGTAAACTTTAACATATATCAACTACATTTCCCAAGATCCACAGGGAAAAGAGAACACTAGTCCAACTAAACATCAACCATCAAGTCCAATAAAGTTCCTTGTCTGCCTTCATTCTCCCTCTTTCTTTGCTGCTCCAGTAGAAGCAGATAAGTGTTCCTGGTTTCTTTATTGAGGAACTGGATTTTTAACATTTAATCTTTTATTGTGTTTGTTATTTAAACTGTTTACCTGTTTTCTGTATGGTCGCAGTAGTGTTTTCAGTGCTCCTTACACAATGTTACTCAGATATTGTCTGTTGGTGAAGCCATGCGCAGATTGACCTTCCAACCACCGAGGACACAGCACTCATTTGTAGAGCTTGTGGCCTGAGTGCACTCTTTGTCTGTGCGAGAGCAGCTTGGGTGTTCTGTTTCAGCTAATTTGAGGTAATTGCTTGAACTTTTATTCTTCTTCCCCTGTGGATCATGAGAAATTTAGTTGATATATGTTTACGTTTGCATGGCTGCTACAGATAAATAAAGAAGAATGCTTGACTATGAGTCCTTAATAGAATTGAAACTTTCTGTTACAATAGCTAGGACATGTTTAATTCTGTTAGCATAGCAGACACGCCAAACTGAATCATTCTAAGTGCTCTAAAGTGTGTCTGTTCAGAAAAATGATGTATAGTGAGGGAATGTGATGTGTCTAGGAACACAAAATTTGGCCCCTTGATTTCTGCCAATGGACATTGGATAGTGAATCCTCTGGATTTTAGGTCGAAGCCTACCAGACAGGGCTGCTGTCTGGTTTGCTAACGACACTTTGGTGACATACGGAAAGCTTCCCTGGGAATGTATTCTACCCATTGCTTACCACTGGCTATGTGGTTTGTAACTCACATTTGCTTCCTTTCTATTTTCTGGCTCTATTTGTTTTAGGCCATCCAGCTTCAATTTGTCCCTTCTATTGCCCAAACCCTATTTATTTTATTCTCCCACCAGGACTGGATTTCTGTAAAACAGACCTTTAAATCTTGTTCTCATCTTCTCATATTTGCTGGGTATTCATGGACAGAGCTCAAGTGCCAGGCTATGTCTTCCTGGGAGCAGGATATGGAGCAGATATTTCAGAATGTAGCAGAATTAGAAAAACACAAATAAAGCACATTTTTTGGGAATTCTGAAGTGTGGTGGAAACAAAATTTTAATCCGATCCAAAACAAATCAATTCACTAGGTGATCATATTTCCACACATTATTGTTTGTGTGTGTATATTTTTATCAGTAAAACTGTATGTCTGTGCAAATGTCCACTTCACCCCACTCCACTTAACTCTGTTACCACTCCACAGTATGCCACTTCACTCCACACTGCGTCACTGTTCTCTACTCTGCACCACTCGACCCTACGCCACTTCACTCTACCTCTCTATACTCTACACCACCCTAATCTATGCCAGTGCACTCTACCCACTCTACTCTACCATGCACTGCTGCACTCTTCACCACTCCACTCTGCCAACTCTAATTTTCAACACTCTACTCCACTCTACCAACACACTCCACACCACTCCACTACACTCTATGCCATTCCACTCTGACACTCTATTCCACTCTCACACTCTACTCTGTGCCACTCAGTCCTACTCCACTCTATGCCCTTCCACTCTACAACACTCTACTCCATTCACAACAATCCACAACACTCCACAACACTACACTTCACTTCACTCAATTCTGCTCAACACCACTGGTTCCCAACCTGTGGTCCAGGGACCCCTAGAGATCCGCAAAGCCTCCTCAGGGGGTCCCCAACTGTTGAGTAAATTAAACAATATTAACAGAATAGGTCCTGAGCTTTCAGTAATGACGAAGTGGGGGTGGGGGTTCTCCAGATTCCAATAATGATTCAGTGGGGGTCCCCGGGTTCCAGTAGCAGTCAAGCTTGTGTAAAAAAAAAGGCTAAAACATATTGGCAAATCCAGTAGCTCTTGCATAGGTGAGGCTTTTTGGCTTTGCCAATGCTTAGTAATGTTTCTAGGAAGAACGTCTTTATTAATAGATGCCTTTTATAAGTTGAGATAGTATGCTGTCTTAAATAAAGGTGATTCTCAAAGTATACAAACCACACACTAAGTCAATCTGACACTATATGAAACGTTTTTCTAGACATGCCATAAGCAAGCTTAATGCGTTAGCCAAATAAATACAATGGCATAAATGTGTAAGTAGGGATTTGTAGATAATGAGGTGCTTCGCAATGGAATTCCATCCCCTTACATGCTCACCAGGAGCCACTTATAAAGCCCTTAACTGCTATTATCCCCTACCACCCTCACCCTTCTTACCCTGATCTGGACCTTTATTCAGTGTGTGGAACAATTCATGCTTGTCTTCATAACCTTTTTCCACAAAATGTATTGTAGGAGGCTGGCCTGGCTTGTAGTGAGTACCAAGGGGTACTTACACCATGCACCAGGTCCAGTTATCCCTTATTAGTGTAGAGGGGTGTCTAGCAGCTTAGGCTGATAGAAAATGGTAGCTTAGCAGAGCAGCTTAGGCTGAACTAGGAGACGAGTGAAGCTCCTACAGTACCACTAGTGTCACTTGCACAATATCATAAGAAAACACAATACACAGATATACTAAAAATAAAGGTACTTTATTTTTATGACAATATGCCAAAAGTATCTCAGTGAGTACCCTCAGTATGAGGATAGCAAATATACACAAGATATATGTACACAATACCAAAATATGTAGTAATAGCAATAGAAAACAGTGCAAACAATGTATAGTCACAATAGAATGCAATGGGGGCACATAGGGATAGGGGCAACACAAACCATATACTCTAGAAGTGGAATGCGAACCACGAATGGACCCCAAACCTATGTGACCTGGTAGAGGGTCGCTGGGACTGTAAGAAAACAGTGAGGGTTAGAAAAATAGCCCACCCCAAGACCATGAAAAGTGGGTGCAAAGTGCACCTAAGTTCCCCAAAGAGCACAGAAGTCGTGATAGGGGAATTCTGCAGGAAAGACCAACACCAGCAATGCAACAACAATAGATTTCCAGACGAGAGTACCTGGGGAACAAGGGGACCAAGTCCAAAAGTCACGATCAAGTCGGGAGTGGGCAGATGCCCTTGAAATGCCAACTGTGTGTGCAAAGAAGCTGCCACCGGATGGTAGAAGCTGAGGATTCTGCAAGAACGACAAGGGCTAGAAACTTCCCCTTTGGAGGATAGATGTCCCACGTCGTGAAGAGTCGTGAAGAAGTGTTTTCCCGCAGAAAGACCGCAAACATGCCTTGCTAGCTGCAAAGGTCGCGGTTAGGGTTTTTGGATGCTGCTGTTGCCCAGGAGGGACCAGGATGTCGCCAATTGCGTGAGGAGACAGAGGGGGCGTCCAGTAAGAGAAGGAGCCCACTCAGAAGCAAGCAGCACCCGCAGAAGTGCCGGAACAGGCACTACGAAGTGGAGTGAACCAGAGCTCACCCGAAGTTGCACAAGAGGGTCCCACGAAGCCGGAGGACAACTCAGGAGGTCGTGCAATGCAGGTTAGAGTGCCGGGGACCTAGGCTTGGCTGTGCAGGAAGGAAATCCTCGGTGAGTGCACAGGAGCCGGAGTAGCTGCAAAACATGCGGTTCCCAGCAATGCAGTCTAGCGTGGGGAGGCTAGGACTTACCTCCACCAAACTTGGACTGAAGAGTCACTGGACTGTGGGAGTCACTTGGACAGAGTTGCTGAGTTCAAGGGACCTCGCTCGTCGTGCTGAGAGGAGACTCAGAGGACCGCTGATGCAGTTCTTTGGTGCCTGCGGTTGCAGGGGGAAGATTCCGTCGACCCACGGGAGATTTCTTCGGAGCTTCTAGTGCAGAGAGGAGGCAGACTACCCCCACAGCATGCACCACCAGGAAAACAGTCGAGAAGGCGGCAGGATCAGCGTTACAAGGTCGCAGTAGTCGTCTTTGCTACTTTGTTGCAGTTTTGCAGGCTTCCAGCGCGGTCAGCAGTCGATTCCTTGGCAGAAGGTGAACAGAGAGATGCAGAGGAACTCTGATGAGCTCTTGCATTCGTTATCTAAGGAATTCCCCAAAGCAGAGACCCTAAATAGCCAGAAAAGGAGGTTTGGCTACCTAGGAGAGAGGATTGGCTAGCAACACCTGAAGGAGCCTATCAGGAGGAGTCTCTGACGTCACCTGCTGGCACTGGCCACTCAGAGCAGGCCAGTGTGCCAGCAGCACCTCTGTTTCCAAGATGGCAGAGGTCTGGAGCACACTGGAGGAGCTCTGGGCACCTCCCAGGGGAGGTGCAGGTCAGGGGAGTGGTCACTCCCCTTTCCTTTGTCCAGTTTCGCGCCAGAGCAGGGCTGGGGGATCCCTGAACCGGTGTAGACTGGCTTATGCAGAAATGGGCACCATCTGTGCCCATGAAAGCATTTCCAGAGGCTGGGGGAGGCTACTCCTCCCCTGCCTTCACACCTTTTTCCAAAGGGAGAGGGTGTAACACCCTCTCTCTGAGGAAGTCCTTTGTTCTGCCTTCCTGGGCCAAGCCTGGCTGGACCCCAGGAGGGCAGAAACCTGTCTGAAGGGTTGGCAGCAGCAGCAGCTGCAGTGAAACCGCTGAAAAGGCAGTTTGGCAGTACCCGGGTCTGTGCTAGAGACCCGGGGAATCATGGGATTGTCTCCCCAATACCAGGATGGCACTGGGGGGGGCAATTCCATGATCTTAGACATGTTACATGGCCATGTTCGGAGTTACCATTGTGAAGCTACACATAGGTAGTGACCTATGTGTAGTGCACGCGTGTAATGGTGTCCCCGCACTCACAAAGTCCGGGGAATTTGCCCTGAACAATGTGGGAGCACCTTGGCTAGTGCCAGGGTGCCCACACACTAAGTAACTTAGCACCCAACCTTTACCAGGTAAAGGCTAGACATATAGGTGACTTATAAGTTACTTAAGTGCAGTGGTAAATGGCTGTGAAATAACGTGGACGTTATTTCACTCAGGCTGCAGTGGCAGGCCTGTGTAAGAATTGTCAGAGCTCCCTATGGGTGGCAAAAGAAATGCTGCAGCCCATAGGGATCTCCTGGAACCCCTATACCCTGGGTACCTCAGTACCATATACTAGGGAATTATAAGGGTGTTCCAGTATGCCAATGTAAATTGGTGAAATTGGTCACTAGCCTGTTAGTGACAATTTGTACAGAGAGAGCATAACCACTGAGGTTCTGGTTAGCAGAGCCTCAGTGAGACAGTTAGGCATCACACAGGGAACACATACATATAGGCCACAAACTTATGAGCACTGGGGTCCTGGCTAGCAGGGTCCCAGTGACACATAACAAACATACTGAAAACATAGGGTTTTCACTATGAGCACTGGGCCCTGGCTAGCAGGATCCCAGTGAGACAGTGAAAACACCCTGACACACACTCACAAACAGGCCAAAAGTGGGGGTAACAAGGCTAGAAAGAGGCTACTTTCTCACATGTATTCAGGACAAATTATCATCCTTTTCCCCCACATGTTGTGAATTCTAAAGGTATCCAGGATTTGTTGCTTCCTCTAAAGGGAAGCAACAAAACAGCCAAAATCTACGAAAATGGGACAAGGTGCTATGCAAGAAAGTGAATGGTTTGTTCTTCGAAAAATAGCATCAACAAAAGACTTGCGGGGCTAAGAGCACCTTTTATCCCAGTTTTCAGAAAGAGGCAGGTTTGAGAAAGAAACTACATTTGTTTACCACATTTTTCAAAGTGTCAGTTCACTTTTTCCAATTTTTACGTGGTTTCTACCTTCTTGCAGTTTGTGTTGGAAACAGGTGTGAAAACCAATGAGAGAAAGCAGAATTCAGCGTGGGGGCCATTTGTGTACATCATTGATATGGTTTTACAAAATAAATGAATCATGAAATCCAAATATACTGAGAGTAAGAGGGGAAAAAATAGAAATAGATTATATTTTCATATGTACTTTTATGCCCTGGTGACCATTTTACAAAAGTAATATATGGTTGCGTCTATCAGACTCTTCTGGTCACCGGTATACAGGAGTGTTTGTTTGTTGTCCAGCAACAATTCACCGGTATATAAGAGTGTTTGTTTGTTGTCCAATAGCTGAGCTGAAGCTTATGATTTTTCATTGTGTACTAACCATGCCTAAATTCATATGATAAATGAGCTATGGCTATGAAGGAAACAGATGCGTTTTTGTAAATGTGCCCAAGATACTGAGTTTAGATATAGTGGTTATTTGTATAGCTCTAAATTTGAGATTACCCACACCATTATGTGGTTTCCAAAATGTGTTATTTCTTGCACACTGGATTACATTTTAAAGGCAAAAATGGAAAGAAACTCATTTGATAATACAAATTGTTCTATTATTATGTTTCCCCCGACATTTCTTCTGATATATATGGTAGCGCATATGGGGCTAGGCCTATTGCCCATGACAGGAAAGACCCCAGAACACAGCATTGACATATCAAAATTGCACCTTGCATATTGATCCATTCTAGTTATGTGGTCGTCACCCAATGAAGCCTCCTACATCCAGAATTAGGCATGTAGAGAGGTCTTTGGTGGTGTGACATGCATAGATCCCACTATATTTTCTTACCCAGAATGCCTTGCAATTCAAACATTTGCTAAAGTCATGAATGGTCTTCATATATCTGTGAAGGGAAGTTCCAGTATCTGCAAGGATCCACAAAATTATGACCACAAAGCTTTCCAACACATCTCCTGATCCAAAACATACCCATCCCACCTTGTGTCGGTGGGCCTACTAGCCACTACTGGAAAAGTCCAAAATGCTACAAGGAAGCCTTGCAAATTGACCCATTCTGGCAATATGAGTAGCTCTTTGGGCCCAAACTCACCTGCTACCCATTGAAACCCACTAAACACAGGCATTTCTGAAAACTAGACACTGAAGGGTGGTCAGGATTGTTTTCTTGTGTGGCTCTCACTACAATTTCATACCCAGAATACCTTGCAAACATTCAATTTTGACTGAAATTGTAGATTTTCGTCACGTTTCTGTGAGGGAAAGTTCCGGAATCTTTGAGAATTAACAATATTTTTACGACTCAGCTTTCCCTCCTTTCTCCCAATAAAAAGCATAATCCACTTGTGTGTGTGGACCTATCACCCATGACAGGAAAAAAAAAAACACAACGCAACACTGAAACATCAAGGTTTGTCCTTAATAATTGACCCTTTCTTGCAATGTGTTTAACTGCAGTATTTGGGCTTGAGCTCAGCCGCCACCTTGGAAAACCTACCAAAACTAAACATTTTCAAGAACCAGACACCCAGAGAATCCCAGGTGGTGTGGCTTGCATGCAAGAGCATTCTGGGCATTTTCTCTCCCAGGACACCCTACAAACGTCAAACGTTAGATAACATCACAGATTTTCCCCAAATTTCTTCTGTGGGAGAGTTTTGGAATCTGCAGGGATACACAGAAGTCCTACCACCCAGTGTTCCTACATTTCTCCTGATAAAAAACAGTACCTCACTTGTGTGGCTGTCCCTATCGCCCACGAGAGGAAAAGATCAAAATGTAGACAGTATGACGTCAAGATGATGTGAATGAGATCATGGTTATAGCCATGGACATGGTTACAGTTTTGATCCATGTCTTTGACACCCACGCACCCACACATAGGTACCAGTGTTTCAATGGGGGAAGTGTTGGACCGTAGGATGATAAGACTTTGACCACTGGCTGAAAGTGCCTATGATTTCTGTCATATAAATATGGGAAACATAGCCTCCTTTGAAGTTCACAGTTGTTAGACCTGGCATACTTGGTATGGTTTCGTCTCACTTTTTGCCTTCTGACCTCCTGCTTTGTTAACTTCACTTTTGCTGGCTTTACGATTCTTGGTGCTACGGACCAATGCTGAAGTGCATGATCTCTTTCCCTAAAACATGGTAACATTGGCTTACCACAATTGGCATTTTTAATTTATTTATTTTATAAGTCCCTAGTAAAGTACACCACATGTGCCCAGGGCCTGTAAATGAAATGCTACTGGTGGGCCTGCAGCACTGATTGTGCCACCCACTCCAGTAGCCCTTCCAACATGGTTCAGCCCTGCCATTGCTGAACCTGTGTGTGTCAAGTAAACCCACTTGCCAGCCCGAAACCTTCCTTTTTAATACATATGTCAAACCCAAAATAGGCCTTGGACCGCCCTTAGGGTTGGGTGCAGTGTATTTAAAAGGGTGGACATGTACTTTTAAGTTTTACATGTCCTCAAGTAGTGAAAAACTCTTAAATGTGTTTTTCACTACTTCACAGACTATTTCTCCCCTGAGCTAGCATTGGGATTGCCTTATTACATTTTATAAGTGTAATTTCCAATTGGAACCAGATATATATTTAGAGTTTGGTGTCTTTGGACTCACAGTTCAAAATCACAACTTAAGGTAAAGTTGGGTTTTAAGCTGCAAGTCTGAAAATGCCACTTTTAGAAAGTTGGCATTTTTCTTACTTTAACCATTCTTTGCCTCTGCCTGTCTCTGAATACACATCTTGGTAGGTGACAGCAGGGCTCTTGTGCATTCCCTCCAAACAGCCACACACAAAGGGAGCATAGGTGTGACTGAGAGGCTATCTGCATGTTGATGGCCCATCCTGGGGCAGCATTGGAGGGAGGAGCTGACACTTAAACCTGAATAAGCTGGGTCTTGGACCCTCACAAGGGTCTGCATAACCCCCTGTAGTGTGTCTGGAGCCAGGGAGGAAGGGCAGGGATGTTGAGCATTTCAAAGACCTCTCTTTGAAGTCTCCCCCAGTTCAGAGGCACAACTAGGCATAAGTACTAGACACCAAACACCACAAATCAGTACACTTCTGAACCTGAGGGAACTGATAACGCATCCCAAGCTAGATAATTTACTCACTCTGGGACTTGTTTTAGGCTGATTAATCTTTTGACCCTGATTGAAGACACCTTAAGACAAGATAACTAATCAACATGTCAATCAATAAGTCAATAACATCATCAATAGTCACCATGACAAATCAATTGGATTAATCAATAACCTTAATAAGACTTGGAAACCACCATGACCTTTCCATCATGAATAACCACACCAGTTTAGTACGATTTTATGATGTTTATTCCCTATTGATTACAATTCTACTAGTAAGTTTATTAGTCTCAAAACCATGAAACACATCAGCATCGTCATAATATGGCATCTCGAATAAGATTTCGGTGCAAAGATCACGAATATTAGGACATAACACGATGTCGACAAAGGTTAACCTTAGCAGAGTATCATTGGAGCATTATTCAACAAAGCATTGATTCAGTCATTTGTCTATTTGCGTCCGTTTAGTGAACCCCTTAACTAACCTCAAATTAGCACTGGCATGTTGGGCTTCATGCAAAACAATTTAGCAACACAAATTTAGAAAACATCTATCTATGGTCTCTGTCAAAAGAAGCAGTTGGTACCTAGAAAGGAAAGGCAAACAGACAATTACAATTTCATCTTCATATAGTTACCCTTCCGTAATGGGCCAGCATACAGAGTCAGTCTTCGTCCTCAGGACATCAGTTGATTCGCCATCAGCCAGGAAAAAGCTAAGTTCAACAAGATGGGGTAAGTAGGGACACTTCCCTCATAAAGAGTAGAAGTATAGAATGGGTAGGATAAGGGTGAGGATGGTTTGAAGAACCAAACAGCAAAGTGTCTAGGCAGAGTGACAGAGTGTCTTGGTCATAGCAAAAGTTCGCAATGGCATCTCCCTCCTGGCTCCTCGTGTCAAAGGTTTTTATCCCTTTTCTGTTGTACAGTCCCCTAAATTCTAATAGGGTAGGGCTGGCACCCCACTATCTCCATCCAATGGGTTTCCAGGGGTACTACCAAAATTGGCACCTCATAACAGTTCTCACGTAGTTTAATGGATCTGGTGATTGACGTCTTCAACGGGTAGAATGTCCGGTATGATTTCATCTTCTCATGGTCCTCTCGCATCCCCAGTCAGTAGGTCCATTGTCTATACTGGTTTAGGCAACCTTAAACCTGTAACGAGTCTACACTGTTGCTTTCAGCAAGAATGTTTCCTTGAGCAAGTCGAATTTCATGAGAACGGATCTACTACAGTTACAGTCATCTTCTAGCTTCTGGAAAAATACGATTACATGTCCTTCGGCAAGTCAGCACACTGCACGTTAGAAAAACACATTTAATATGAAACAGGGCAGCTAGGCCCTGACTCATGCTAACTAAGGCCTAGTGAATTAATTAGCAAAACCTTAATGTATATCTCTTAATTATACTAATACAAAATCATACATTAATGCATTAATGACTCATTTTTAGTCAATTTTATTAGTCCCCGTATATATTGATGGCCACTCCCGTGGGCACATTTCAGACTCACGTTTAGTAAAACACATGAATATATTTTTTATGCGCCATTATTATGCATTAGTTCATAAATATTTCATGTTAATTTTGATTATAAGAGCTACGCTCCATCAATCCCTCCTCTGATGACACTTGTCATCACACAAAACCTTTTCCTTCACAACCTTTCACTTTCTTAAATGACGCATTTCAATTTCTTCCCCCATCTTAGTTTTTCATAAGTCTCTTTGAATATTTTCTCCCTTTTCTTTTCTTCTTTTCTTTTATTGCGTTTTGCCAATTTTTCTCTAATTCTTTTGCTAATTTTGCATGTTAACCATAGTCCGAATAAACAAACTAGAACAATCAATATACCCCCTATTATTTTTGCAAGTATCTCATTCCAAATACTACTAAAGCAGTTTCCTACTTTAGCAATTCGCTTTCCAACCTTTTCCCAAACTCCAGGTTCCTTCAGCTCCTTCAAATCTGTACTATCTCTTGTTAGGTTAGTAAGCATACTCCTAATCTTATTACTATTATCAGGAATAAATGCACAACAGTGGCGCTCATTAAGCATCCTACAGACTCCGCCACTCTTCGCTAAAAGAATGTCTAAAGCAAGCTGGTTTTGAAGAGTCATAGCTTTCTCTGCAGCAAGTTCAGTATCCATCAGGAGTATAGCCCCTGTGAAGTTTGTCAGCATGTTATCCACAATAGTAGACAACTTTCGAATCTTTAGGGAGTTTAAAATAACCCCCACTGAAGGAATTATGGCTCCAAATATATCACCTACGACAGCAGCCACTGTCTCTCTCGTTTGTCTACTATGATGTAATTCAGACATTTTAGGAAGTTGCTTTAAGTTATCAATTTGGTAGATCTTTGGGAAAACTATTCCCAAATAACATGTCCCATACCATCCCTTTGGAAGACGGTAATAAGCATTAAGTCCACATATGTAATAGATCCCAGGGATCGCTGGATCCTGTCCATTTAACATGAATGTCCACTTACTCTGAAACAAAACCACATGCCTGCACTCACTCGTTCCCACAAATAAAGTATCATGCTCAGATTTTGGCCTATATATACAAAGCTTTCCTACATGTAATGCATTTATAGCTAGCTTGCCTTGCGCCTTTATTGCACTATAAGCATAATCATTTTCAAACATTCGTTTTTCTAATCCATTTTCTAGCCTTTCCTTTAACGCTTTTCTTCTATCATCAGTGTGATCTAAGAAGCTCTTCTCTACAGACCTTAGTAAGCAGGTTAGATTATTGCGCTGCGCATAAGCTGCCCCAAATGTCAGTGTTGGCTCAAAGAAACCCCTAACTATTTTTATGTTGTGTTCCTTAGCTATTTTATTTAGAAACTCAATTATAGGCACAAAAGAAAACACAACATCTAAATTAGAGTAGAAGTATTGAACATGTTCTTGATTATAGAATCTTGTTAATAGCAAACTACAACTTATTCCATACGTAAGCGGCAAACTATGATAAGTAACCCCTTCTTGTACTGACGAAGGAATCTTTATGCACACATAGCAATTCTTCGCATCCGTTGTTTCAACATACTCATTCAGCAAGCGATAGAAGACATTAGTAGATAGTTCCTTTTTCGTATTAGTTCCCTCATGCAAATACTTCGTATCCTGCTCAAACCTCTCACATGGTGTTAGTGTAGCAGTCTCAGGAATTGGAGCCTTGTTAGTCGCACTCTTATTTATTATTGCACACGCAACACCCAAAATGACACTCAACCATCCACAAATCCTACCCTTACTATTATTTCTAGTGTTACTCATGATCTGTAAAGAATCAGAGAACAGAATAATATAAAGCAAACAATCAACTTGAGGAAGATTTAAAAGCTCTTTTTTTTTCGTGCAAAGTCTCTCTCTTTTAGCAAGTATTTACAGCGTTTTACTCACTCCCAGGACCCTTTGTCAAATCAGGTTAGCAGCTTGTCATAATCGGTCTTCAGAGTCAATTCAGGTTAACACCGTCACATCCGGTAATTTATCAGTCTCTTTTCTCAGGTTCCTTTCTCTATTTATTTTCGGCTTTAACACAGTCCCTTTCTATGGTTGAATTCAGGTACCGTAATATTGACCTGGGATTTCTCGATCAAAACAGAAAGCCAAGAACTCTTGTTGCCACTCAGCTGTTGTCCCATAAGCCCATTCAGGATCTGCGTACCTCCTATTTGCAATTCTCTTTCTTTTCAGTTTGCGATCACCCTGCAACTCTCCCTCACTGAGATCCTCTTTCCTGGTTGTGTCAATTTCTTCTTCTATTGTTTCATTAGGGACCACTTTCTCCTTTGCAGCTTGTGGTTCCGGCCAATTATCTCCTTTAAGTGTTCTCCTACCGCTCAGCCTTTCAGGATGTTGAACAGTACCCTCCTCTTGTGATATGGTGTTTTCTCTTGATGGACCTGAAAGCGGCTCAGGAGGAGTCGGAACACTTTGACCTCCTTGCCTCACCTCCTTTGCCTTCAGGGTCTGTCAAGGGCTCAACTTCAAACCCGGATCTGTCTGCTTCTGGGAGAACCTCTCTTTGGGTCGGTCCTCCTAGCGCCTCAGTTGAGATAGGCTCACCGTCACCCTTCTGGATTTCGTTTACTGTTTGAGTGACCAAGCCGTCCTCAACGGGCTCTCCTTCAGTCTCAGTCCCCCTTTGATTACTCTCCGGCCCTGAGACTTCCTTCTCTGCAACTGTTATTTTTGACAATTCGAGTTCCTCATTAGTTGGACACATCACCTTCTTTGTGTGACTGGCATGGATCCAGTTTGGAAGTCCTGCACATTTCACAGCAGTAGTAGTTGTCAGTATTACTTGATACGTCCCCTTCCAACATGGCTCCAAACACAACTTCCTCACGTGTTTCTTGACAACAACCCAGTCACCGGCCTTCAGGGTGTGACCTGGATCAGTTATCGGTGGCAATGTGGTAGCCTCCACATAGTGAGAGAAAGAGCGGACCATGTCAGCCAGACCCTTGCAGTAGTCCAACACCATATCATCCGTGATATTCACAAGAGCATTTGCAGGCACTGCGGGTAATCTCATAGCTCGGCCCATAAGACAGTCCTGTTTTCTTGTCGGGTGTGTTTCACATTGACATCAGCACTAAGGGCAATGCATCTGGCCATTTCAGATTTGTAGCTGCACACATTTTTGCCATTCTCGATTTCAAGGTACGATTCATCTGCTCCACTAGTCCTGATGCTTCAAGGCGGTAGCTACAGTGTAACTTCTGTTCAATGTTCAGGGCAGCACACAAGAGCTTAATCACCTCATTGTTGAAGTGACTTCCCCTATCTGATTCTAAAGAGATCGGTAACCTGAAACGTGGGATCAACTCCCTAAGCAGCAGCTTTGCTACTGTGAGACTGTCATTTCTACGTGTAGGGTAAGCTTCAATCCAATGACTGAAAATGCACACAATCACCAACACGTACCTCCGTCCTCCATATACAGGCATCTCAATAAAATCCATCTGCATTCTGCTAAATGGACCTTCTGCTCTCCCAATGTGGCTCAAATTCACCACGGTCCCTTTCCCTGCATTCATCTGCTGACAGGTAATGCACCTGTGACAGATACCCTCTGCAGCTTGTCTGAATTTTGGATTGAACCAATCGACTTTGAACAACCTGATCATTGCGTCTCTCCCAACATGTGCTTGACCATGGTAAAAACTCGCAAACTGTGACAAAAGACTGTTTGGCAAAATCATTTTCCCTTCCTCTGAGACCCATAGATCATCAGATCTCTGTACGCATTGCATTTTGACCCAGGAACATTTCTCCTCTTTGCTGGCACGTTCCTGCAACGATTTCAACTCATCCAATGTGCCAACCACCCTAATGCGTACCCTGAGCATGTTTCATTTTCGGTTTCAGGCATGTTTCATTTTCTGTTTCAGGTAACAATTCCCACTGGTCTTGGAACGATATACAGTTCAATGCACAAAACCTTGCGACTTGATCTGCATATCCATTTCCCATTGACACAAAGTCTTGTGATTTAACATGAGCACTGCATTTCACCACAGCAATTTCAAGAGGTAACTGAATTGCGTGCAACAATTCCTTAATTCTTTCACCATTTTTCACTGGAGAACCAGAAGAGGTCAGGAAACCCCTCTGTGACCATAGCTGGCCAAAGTCATGGACAATTCCAAATCCGTATCTGCTATCCGTATAAATAGTGACTTTCAGTTTCTCACCAGCGTGGCATGCCCTAGTAAGAGCAATTAATTCAGCCACTTGAGCAGAGTATACTCTTTCGAGCCAGGATGCCTCTAAGATACCAGAGATTGTACACACGGCATATCCAGCTCTCAGTACTCCTACTGAGTCTCTCAGGCATGAACCATCAACAAAGATAATGTAATAATTTTCTTCCAATTGAGCATCTTTAACGTCGGGTCTCAGTTTGGTTCACAGATCTGTTACCTCAAGACAATCATGTTCTACCTCCTCAGCATCATCAATGTCTGTATTTTCAATAGGAAGCAAAGTTGCCGGGTTCAACACAGTACATCTTTTTAAGGATACGTTAGGTGACCCCAGTATAATTGTTTCATACTTAGTAAGTCTCACATTTGTCATATGTTGAGTCTTTGTTCGGGTCAACAGAATTTCAACTGAATGTGGGACCATTACTGTTAAGGGATGTCCCATCACTATACCTTCACATTGAGTGAGGCTTTGACTAACTGCTGCAACTGCACGCAAACAACCCGGTAAGGCTGCTGTGACTGGGTCCAAAGTAGCTGAAAAATATGCTACTGGGCGGTTTGCACCTCCATGGACCTGTGTCAGGACAGACAAAGAACAAGCATCACGTTCATGACAAAACAGTACAAAAGGCTTTGTGTAATCAGGCATACCTAAAGCTGGTGCCCTGCACATGCTTTCCCTCAGTTCAATGAATGCCCTCATCTCTTTCTCGGACATGGTTATGGGACCCGGGCCATCCTGAATTTCTTTGATCGTCAACCTCACCAAGGGTTTAGAGATAAGCGAGAAGTTGGGAATCCACTGACGACAGTAGCCCACCATTCCCAAAAACATCCTAACGTCCATCTTGGTTGTCGGGGGATTCATCTACAATATGGATGTCACCCTTTCTTTGGATATTTTCCTCGACCCTTTTTCAATCAGGTGTCCTAAGTACTTCACCTCTTTCTGACAGTACTGTAGCTTTTTTGGGGACACTTTATGTCCGTTCTTTCCCAAGTGATTCAGTAAGGCAATAGTATTGTACCTGCAGTCATCTCTCGTTTTGGACTCAATTAACAAATCATCAATATACTGTACCAGAGTCGAACTAAAAGGCAATTCTAATGATTCCAAGTCCTTCTTCAATATCTGATTGAAGATGGAAGGTGATTCAGAAAACCCTTGAGGAATTCGAAACCAACTGTAAACCTTGTCCAGGAATTTGAAACTGAAAAGTAATTGGCAGTCCTCATGAAGAGGCACCGAAAAGAATGCTTGAGACAAATCCACAACTGTGAACCATTCTGCATCACACTGAACCTGAAACATAATCACGGCTAGATTTGGCACTATGGGGCAACATTTTACCACTATCTCATTAATTTTCCTCAGGTCCTGAAGAATTCGAACTTTTCCACAAGGTTTTTTCAGACCCATTATTGGTGAATTACACGGGCTGCTCATCACTTCTTTTAGAATACCTTGCTTTACAAAGTCTGCAATTATCTGCGTCACCTGTATAAGAACATCTTGTGCCATGTGGTACTGCGGCACCTGGGGAAACACAGCATTTGTCTTCACTTCCACCTTGACTGGCTCCACTCCTCTTATTAATCCCATTTCCTTTCCTGTCAAATCCCACACTTTCTCTGTCACTGTTCCCTGTAATTCGGCTGGTAAATCAGTCACTGTGAACATCGGGAAGAAGGTTATTAAAGCATACTCCTAATTTGCGGTCTCCGTCCCCATTTCTGAGATCTGACCATCGTCCCCTTCATCATCACTGTTTGTCTGCACCTCAATTCCCTCATTGGAACAGGTAATTGAACACCTCGTCTTACACAGTAAGTCTCTTCCCAGTAGAGATACAGGACTCGAGTCACAGACTACAAATCTATGTAATCCCTGGAAGGTACCAATCTCAACTTGGACCGGATCTGTAATCGGATTTGTCAGGAGCTGATTTGCTACTCCTACCACCCTTATGGTATGCCCCGAAAGTGGCAATTTTGGAAACTCTGCCCTTCTGACTGTAGAGCGTGTAGCTCCTGTATCAACTAGGAACAACACCTTATGACCCATCACCTTTCCCTGAACATAGGGTCCCCTCTGATCTACTTCTAGGGACGCTGCAAGCCTGCACTCCTCACTATCCGAACAATCATCCGACCATTCATTGTTTATTCCATCCTCACCACGCAATGGGAATTGTTGTACTGTATCATTTTGACTCATTGTTTGACCTGTGACCTGTTGAGGAAGCATCACCTGTTGCTGTCCCATTGGAGCTAGTGGTAACTGCATTTGCTGTCTAGGTACCATGGAAATCTGCTGTTGTATCTGCTGCATCTGTGCTGGCTGAACACGTGGCATTTGCATTTGTTGCATAGGCTGGAGACCCTGCATCTGCACCATGTTATTCTGGAAGTTCGGATTTTGACCCCTCATTCTTGGACCCCTCACATTTTGAAATGTACCGACATCATTGCTTTGTTGAACAACACCATCCTGCACCATCATTGGGCACTCCCGCTTCCAGTGTCCCACGCCCCCGCACGCGTGACATGGCGATACTTTTTTCCTCCCTTGAACATCATTTTGAACCACAACGGAATTCAAATCTGGACCACGGTTCACAAAACCTCCCCGACCTCTGCCTCTTGTTTGCGGTTGGAACATCCTGTTCCCTTGAGGCTGTTGTTGTACCACCTGCTGTACTCCATTTCCTTGTATCCCTGCCTGAGCTGCCTTAATTTGCATCACTATCACCTTTTCTTTCAGCTTCCTCTGCTTCAATTCAATCTCATCACTACAGTATTTTGCATACTGCAACACCTCATCAATCGGCTTCGCTTGCCAACAGATCAAATGATTCTTAATTATCTGGCTAATCTCTGGTCTCAACCCTTCAACAAACCTGAACACAAGGTGATTCATGTCTTTCGGCTCTATGACCTCAGTGCCACTGTAGTGTTTGAATGCCTTCAGCAACCTCTCATACTAAGCATGTATCGACTCTTTGCCCTCCTGTGACGTTCAATCAATTTTCTGCCAATCATTCACCTTCGGCGACACTTTCTGCTTCAAAAACTCAATCACTTTATGGTAATACCTCATTACTTCAGAAGACGGTGCTCCAGTAATCTTGTCCCTTGTCGGTTCCTCCGTCGGTTAATCCACACCCCTCTTGCACTCAAGCCATAAATCAGCTGGAACTATGATCTGAAACAGGGTATTCAAGTCTTCCCAAAGACATTTCGCAAGCTTCACAAACCTGTCCGTCTGCTGGTACCACTCTATTGGCTTTTCCCTCAACCTGGGATAATCATTTGTGAATGACAGGATGTCACCCCTAGACCACAGTACATGGACTAGAACCCCTCCAGCTGTTTCTCTCATTGGTAACATTTTTATTGTCGCTGTGTCTGGTGCAGCTTTCGCCTGCTTCGGTTCTGGGCAGTCACCTTTCTCTTTATCTCTCTTCTTTGCCCATCTGCCTTCCCACTTCTCTAATGCTCCCCAAATTTGAGCACTCTGCAATATCTCTTTAAGATGTGCCTTCATTCTAGTGGATCTCATGTGATCAAAATCCTTAGGTTTAAAACCTAACCTATAGCTCCTCTTCAAATGCTTAGTATTGTCTAAGTCTATGCCATATTTGTCAGCTAGATTTACCAACCACTGATGCACCCTGCTCACTTCTTTGGTTATCTTGGGGCACAGATACCTCAATTCTGCTTCCGTGTATGACACTAATCTGTTCACCCCCATTGTCCCTTCTACTAGTTCTGTGGCTTCTACACCCAGCCTCACAAAATTCAGGTATTCCTCTCTTTCTGACCTCTCTGCGGTCACTGTAGTAGTCTGCGGAGTGTTGAGCTTGTCTAACCATTCATTCAATTGTTGCGCTGTTAAGCCTTGCAACAAAACATTTCCAGACTGCATCATTGATGTGCACTCATCACCTGTGGGGTCAGGGTACCCAATTCTGCTTGCCTCATTGTCTCCAAAGGAACCCCAATCGGACTGAAATCCAACAAGGATCTAGACCTTTCAGCTGACTGTCCTCCCTGTGTCATTTTCTGCAAGTTTCCTGTGAACCCTCCTCTTATCGCCTCTTGAGTCATTATTTCCTGGTCACATACGCTAGGCTTAGCTTGCGCATACAGCGGTACTGGCGCACCAACAGTAATTAGCAATGATATAGCAGCTGGTGACTGTCCAATTCCCAAACCCTGTGGAGCATTAATTCCCACAGCTTGATTCATCATGGGTGCTGTAGCTACTGACTGCAGTCCTGTGACAGAAGTGTAACTCGGAACCACCTGTTGCTGCGGCTGGGGCAGCAATTGTGGAGTTGGCTCAATCTGCACTAACTTTGCTCTCATGTATACCGGATCAGGCGGCACCATCAAACTCGTAGCAGTCTCTAATACTGGGACATCAGGATAGAGCCTCTGAATCTGTGGTGGCTGCAACTGTATCTGCATGTCTGGTGCAGTGGGTACACTGACACCATTCTGTATCGAAACTGTATCACTTGTCTGTACTGTATTCGTGATTCCCTTATTTTGTGTCGGATCTTCAGGACCCGCACTAGTACTCTGTCCATTATCATTTATGGCATATGGTGGCGGGCGATCGTGTAACAACTGATTAAGAAACTCCTCTTCGTCTGAATCATCTGCATCTGCCCAAGACCTCTGAGTCTTCTTTGGCTTACTAGAGCCCTTGTCTGTCTTACTAGTGGCCTTCTTTCCCTGTGTCTCATCTTCTTGTGTTATTGCCGGAAACATCCTGACTCTGTCTACTATTCCCCTTCTCCACATCTTAGTCTTGTTATCCCATTTAGCCTCTGCTAGAGTCTTTTCTGCTCTTTTCATTCTCCTCACAAATTTCTGCTGCCTATGTTGTATGGTCATTAAATCCCAGACCGACAATGCCTCATACTGAGCTGGTCTCGGGGGCGTTTTTTGCTCACTTAGCACCCTCCGCAAATTTTCCAAAATCCTTATATTAAACGTTCCGTACTCCGGAAACGCTAAACATCCCTCCTTCTCTGTCATTTTGCACCACTTCTTTAACTGAAGACATTGCGCGACTCCCTTCTCCTCCATTATGATATAAGCCGGAGTATCCTCTGGTGGTGTAGGCTCCCCCACACTCGCTGTAATGTATGTATCTCCCCTCAAAGCACTCTTTAGAGCCTTGAAAAACTTCATTTTTACATCTTTTATTTTGTTTAGAATCTAATCAGGAAGTGACTTTAATTCCCAGAACACTCTTCGCCTACCTCCTCAACTAATTGCCTCTCACGGACGGCTGCCAATCCATGCGCGACCCCTCTCGGCAACTGGCCTATCCCAGCGTGGCTCCAATGACGTCACACACACACACCCACTGCGGCTGACAAAGTCTTGCGGCTTTTCTTCCTCACACAGAAACCAATGCAATATATTGCGAGCACCTTAACAATAAACTCAAATTTGCCGGTTTACTACAGGAAGGGTAACACAATCGCTTCAGAACTTTACAGAGATTTCACTTGAAGCCTGGGCCGCTACTCTCTCCTTCTCAGCTCCCGCACTCGCAAGCAGAATTCGTCCCGCAAATCCTACTCTCGACTTGTCAATGGTTCGTTCTAGTGCACTTTAGAACTTGCCAAATATCCATTGAAGGTTTCACTCACACAATTTGACTCAAACTCGACTCGTCAACCACGCCCGATTGACCTATTAAACCGCACAAATTACAACATAAACTAAGTGTCTCATACACTTATCAATATACTCCGGAGTCTTAGACCACAACGGGTCCGTACATCCAACCATGTGGACAATTTTTTAGCACAAAGCGCCTCAATCACATGAAGTTTGCCGACTCCCCCACTCTCATACTGCGGGGTACGCCCACTCCTACTAAAACATTACCTGGCCTAAATTCTCACAAACTTCACAAATCACCTGTGATATGCATAAACTGAGCAAGCGCAAATTCTACAACACACATGCTAAAACGCTGAGAACATAACCAACTCACTTAGGCAAGCTCTGAGATTCCAGGAAAGTCATTTGGGACTTAGAGAACTATCATGCCTCCAATTTGCATTATTTGGAAAAACACTTTTAAACAATGGTCCCTCGTCCTAGGGCCCCCAAAGGGCCTAACCGTTCCTCAGCTACCAGAACTGATAACGCGTCCCAATCTAGATAATTTACTCACTCTGGGACTTGTTTTAGGCTGATGAATCTTTTGACCCTGATTGAAGACACCTTAAGATGAGATAACTAATCAACATGCCAATCAATAAGTCAATAACGTCATCAATAGTCACCATGACAAATCAAATGGATTAATCAATAACCTTAATAAGACTCGGAAACCACCATGACCTTTCAGTCATGAATAACCAAACCAGTTTAGTACGATTTTATGATGTTTATTCCCTATTGATTACAATTCTACTAGTAAGTTTATTAGTCTCAAAACCATGAAACACATCAGCATTGTCATAATATGGCAACTTGAATAAGATTTCATCAAAGCAAAGATCACGAATATTAGGACATAACACGATGTCAACATAGGTTAACCTTAGCAAAGTATCATTAGGGCATTATTCAACAAAGCATTGATTCAGTCATTTGTCTATTTGCGTTCGTTTAGTGAACCCCTTAACTAACCTTGAATTAGCATTGGCATGTTGGGCTTCATGCAAAACAATTTAGCAACACAAATTTAGAAAATATCTATCTATGGTCTCTGTCAAAAGAAGCAGTTGGTACCTAGAAAGGAAAGGCAAACAGACAATTACAATTTCATCATCATATAGTTACCCTCCGTAATGGGTCAGCATACAGAGTCAGTCTTCGTCCTCAGGACATCAGTTGATTCGCCATCAGCCAGGAAACAGCAAAGTTCAACAAGATGGGGTAAGTAGGGACACTTCCCTCATAAAGAGTAGAAGTATGAAACGGGCAAGATAAGGGTGAGGATGGTTGGAAGAACCAAACAGCAAAGTCTCTAGGCAGAGTGACAAAGTGTCTGGGTCATAGCAAAAGTTTGCAATGGCATCTCCCACCTGGCTCCTCGTGTCAAAGGTTTTTATCCCTTTTCTGTTGTACAGTCCCCTAAATTCTAATTGGGTAGAGCTGGCACCCCACTATCTCTATCCAATTGGTTTCCAGTGGTACTATCAAAATTGTCACCTCATGACAGTTCTCACGTAGTTTATTGGTTCTGGTGATTGACATCTTCAACGGGTAGAATGTCCGGTATGATTTCATCTTCTCGTGGTCCTCTCGCATCCCCAGTCAGTAGGTCCATTGTCTATATTGGTTTAGGCGACCTTGTACCTGTAACGAGTCTACACTGTTGCTTTCAGCAAGAATGTTTCCTTGAGCAAGTCGAATTTCATGAGAACAGATCTACTACAGTTACACTCATCTATCTTCTGGAAAAATACGATTACATGTCCTTCAGCAAGTCAGCACACTGCATGTTAGAAAAACACATTTAATATGAAACCGGGCAGCTAGGCCCTGACTCATGCTAACTAAGGCCTAGTGAATTAATTAGCAAAACCTTAATATATATCTCTTAATAATAATACAAAATCATACATTAATGCATTAATGACTCATTTTAGTCAATTTTATTAGTCCCTGTATATATTGATGGCCACTCCCTGTGGGCACATTTGAGACTCACGTTTAGTAAAACACATTAATATATTTTTTATGCGCCATTATTATGCATTAGTTCATAAGTATTTCATGTTAATTTTGATTATAAGAGCTACGCTCCATCAACACTCTGTCAAGAAGGACGGCTGTGCTGCTGAAAGGACTGTTACTCTGATGGAACTCTGATGGACTTTGCTGGCCTCCTGCTTTGCTGTGCCTGCCCTGCTGCCTCCTTGCCTGTGAGTGAGAAGGACTGAACCTGAATTTCTACAATCCCAGAACCAAGTGACTCCAAGGGCTTGCCGGCCTGCCCCTGTTCTGCAGTCTCAGGGATATTTAAGACTGCCTGCATCTCTACTACAGCACCTGTGAGTCCTGCCCTGCCAAGTAGTACCAATCCAGCCCTGGGCCCTTGAAAGTGGGTTCCTTCGTGCTGCAACTCTCTGTGTTGATGCATTGCCACCGCTGCACCAATTGGAACCGCAGCATCTTTCCTGAAAGCTGACGCATTGCTGCTGCTGCAGAGGACAAAGACATTGCAGCATCATTTAGGTGGCTCAAACCGGCGCATCACCTTCAGCCCCGGCACATCACTGTTCCGTCACCTAGCTCAGTGGCACGACGATGACGCAGAGCCTTCGCAAGCGGGTTTGACGCCACACCTTGTGAGAAAGTAGCCTCTTTCTAGCCTTGTTACCCCCACTTTTGGCCTGTTTGTGAGTGTATGGCAGGGTGTTTTCACTGTCTCACTGGGATCCTTCTAGCCAGGGCCCAGTGCTCATAGTGAAAACCCTATATTTTTAGTGCGGGTGCTAAGTTACTTAGTGTGTGGGCACCCTGGCACTAGCCAAGGTGCCCCCACATTGTTCAGGGCCAATTCCCCGGACTTTGTGAGTGCGGGGACACCATTACACACGTGCACTACATATAGGTCACTACCTATGTGTAGCTTCACAATGGTAACTCCGAATATGGCCATGTAACATGTCTAAGATCATGGAATTGCCCCCTCTATGCCATCCTGGCATTGTTGGCACAATCCCATGATCCCACGGGTCTGTAGCACAGACCCGGGTACTGCCAAACTGCCTTTTCAGGGGTTTCACTGCAGCTGCTGCTGCTGCCAACCCCTCAGACAGGTTTTTGCCCTCCTGGGGTCCAGCCAGGCTTGGCCCAGGATGGCAGAACAAAGGGCTTCCTCAGAGAGAGGGTGTTACACCCTCTCCCTTTGGAAAAAGGTGTTAAGGCAGGGGAGGAGTAGCCTCCCCCAGCCTCTGGAAATGCTTTTATGGGCACAGATGGTGCCCATTTCTGCATAAGCCAGTCTACACTGGTTCAGGGACCCCTCAGCCCTGCTCTGGGGCGAAACTGGACAAAGGAAAGGGGAGTGACCACTCCCCTGACCTGCACCTCCCCTGGGAGGTGCCCAGAGCTCCTCCAGTGTGCTCCAGACCTCTGCCATCTTGGAAACAGAGGTGCTGCTGGCACACTGGACTGCTCTGAGTGGCCAGGGCCAGCAGGTGACGTCAGAGACTCCTTCTGATAGGCTCCTTCAGGTGTTGCTAGCCTACCTTCTCTCCTAAGTAGCCAAACCCTCTTTTCTGGCTATTTAGGGTCTCTGCTTTGGGGATTTCCTTAGATAACGAATGCAAGAGCTCATCAGAGTTCCTCTGCATCTCTCTCTTCACCTTCTGCCAAGGAATCGACTGCTGACCGCGCTGGAAGCCTGCAAAACTGCAACAAAGTAGCGAAGACGACTACTGCAACTCTGTAACGCTGATCCTGCCGCCTTCTCAACTGTTTTCCTGGTGGTGCATGCTGTGGGGGTAGTCTGCCTCCTCTCTGCACTAGAAGCTCTGAAGAAATCTCCCGTGGGTCGACGGAATCTTCCCCCTGCAACCGCAGGCACCAAAGAACTGCATCACTGGTCCTCTGGGTCTCCTCTCAACACGACGAGCGAGGTCCCTTGAATCCAGCAACTCTGTCCAAGTGACTCCCACAGTCCAGTGACTCTTCAGTCCAAGTTTGGTGGAGGTAAGTCCTTGCCTCCCCACGCCAGACTGCATTGCTGGGAACCGCGTGTTTTGCAGCTACTCCGGCTCCTGTGCACTTTCCGAGGGAATCCTTTGTGCACAGCCAAGCCTGGGTCCACAGCACTCTAACCTGCATTGCACGACCTCCTGAGTTGTCCTCCGGCGGCGTGGGACTCCTTTGTGCAACTTCGGGTGAGCACCGTTTCACTCCACTTAGTAGTGCCTGTTCCGGCACTTCTGCGGGTGCTGCCTGCTTCTGAGAGGGCTCCTTATCTTGCTGGGTGCCACCTCTGTCCCCTGAAGCAATTGGCGACATCCTGGTCTCTCCTGGGCCACAGCAGCATCCAAAAACCCTAACCGCACGACTTGCAGCTAGCAAGGCTTGTTTGCGGTCTTTCTTCAGGAAAACACTTCTGCACGACTCCCCACGGCGTGGGACATCTATCCTCCAAAGGGGAAGTTTCTAGCCCTTGTCGTTCTTGCAGAAACCTCAGCTTCTACTGTCCAGTAGCAGCTTCTTTGCACCCACAGCTGGCATTTCCTGGGCATCTGCCCACTCTCGACTTGATCGTGACTTTTGGACTTGGTCCCCTTGTTCCACAGGTACCCTCGTCTGGAAATCCATCGTTGTTGCATTGCTGGTTTTGGTCTTTCCTGCAGAATTCCCCTATCACGACTTCTGTGCTCTTTGGGGAACTTTAGTGCACTTTGCACTCACTTTTCAGGGTCTTGGGGTGGGCTATTTTTCTAACCCTCACTGTTTTCTTACAGTCCCAGCGACCCTCTACAAGGTCACATAGGTTTGGGGTCCATTCGTGGTTCGCATTCCACTTTTGGAGTATATGGTTAGTGTTGCCCCTATCCCTATGTGTCCCCATTGCATCCTATTGTAACTATACATTGTTTGCACTGTTTTCTAATACTATACTGCATATTTTTGGTATTGTGTACATATATCTTGTGTATATTTGCTATCCTCATACTGAGGGTACTCACTGAGATACTTTTGGCATATTGTCATGAAAATAAAGTACCTTTATTTTTAGTTTATCTGTGTAGTGTGTTTTCTTATGATATTGTATATTGGTACTGTAGGAGCTTCACTCGTCTCCTAGTTCAGCCTAAGCTGCTCTGCTAAGCTACCATTATCTATCAGCCTAAGCTGCTAGACACCCTATACACTAATAAGGGATACCTGGGCCTGGTGCAAGGTGTAAGTACCCCTTGGTACTCACTACAAGCCAGTCCAGCCTCCTACATTGGTTGTGCAGCGGTGGGATAAGTACTTTGTAACTACTTACCACTTTTGTCATTGTACTTTTCATAAGAGAAAAATATACAAAACAAGTTCAGTGTATGTACACCTAACCAAAAAGTTCTGCTTCTCTTTTCTCACTTCTTTTCTAAAGTGCTGAAAAGTACCTCTAAACTTTCTAAAAAGTTCTTTAAAAGTGTAAAAAGTTTTTTTTCTGTCTTTCCAAAAGTTCTGAAAAACTTTTTTCTCACTTTTTCTATCCCTTAAACACTTTCTAAAATGTCTGGCACAGGCCAAACTGTTGATCTGTCCAAACTTGCTTATGATCACCTTAGCTGGAAAGGAGCAAGGAGTCTCTGCATAGAAAGAGGTTTAAGTGTAAGGAAGAATCCCTCTAGAGAACTGTTGGTTAATATGCTTGTTGAACAGGATAAGGCCAAAGGTGCCACTTCTGTTGAGAAATTAGCTGATGGTTCCCAATCTGACCCTGGGGCACCCCTAGCAAAAGTTTTAGAGAAGAAACTTCCTAGCCTGCCCATTATCAGACAACCTAGCATAGCTGGTACTGATGTAGAGTCACACCATACTGATAGTGTTGTCTCACATCACAGTAAGAGTATTCCTTCTCATCATAGTAGAAGTGATGTTTCTGTTAGCCAAGCTGTTAGGGTGCCATCTGTTAGGGACAGGTCTCCTTCTGTTCATTCTCACCATACTTCTGTTTCAAGGCATGTCCTACCCACCCACCCTGATGACAGAGTGTTAGAAAGGGAGCTCAATAGATTGAGAGTGGAACAAACCAGGCTGAAGCTCAAGAAGCAACAGCTGGATTTGGATAGGCAGTCCTTATAAGTGGAAAGAGATAGACAGAAATTGGGTTTAGAAACCCATGGTGGCAGCAGCAGTATTCCCAATAGTCATCCTGCAAAAGAGCATGATTCTAGGAATCTGCACAAGATAGTTCCCCCTTATAAGGAGGGGGATGACATTAACAAGTGGTTTGCTGCACTTGAGAGGGCCTGTGTTGTACAGGATGTCCCTCAAAGGCAGTGGGCTGCTATCCTATGGCTATCATTTAGTGGAAAGGGTAGGGATAGGCTCCTTACTGTGAAAGAAAGTGAAGCCAATGATTTCAAAGTTCTTAAGAATGCACTCCTAGATGGTATGGCTTAACCACTGAACAGTACAGGATGAAGTTCAGAGAAACCAAAAAGGAGTCTTCACAAGACTGGGTAGACTTCGTTGACCATTCAGTGAAGGCCTTGGAGGGGTGGTTACATGGCAGTAAAGTGACTGACTATGAAAGCCTATATTACATAATCCTGAGAGAGCATATACTTAATAATTGTGTGTCTGATTTGTTACACCAGTACCTGGTAGACTCTGATCTGACCTCTCCCCAAGAATTGGGAAAGAAGGCAGACAAATGGGTCAGAACAAGGGTGAACAGAAAAGTTCATACAGGGGGTGACAAGGATGGCAAGAAGAAAGATGGTAAGAAATCTCAAGATAAGCATGGGGATAAGGGTAAAACCAAAGATCCCACTTGAAATCTTAAACACTCTTCAGAGGGTGGGGATAAAACAAATTCTTCCTCTTCTTCTCAACCCACACACATTAAAAAGCCTTGGTGCTTTGTGTGTAAAAACAGAGGCCATAGGCCAGGGGATAAGTCCTGTCCAGGTAAACCCCCTGAGCCTGCCACCACTAATACATCAAGCTCTAGTGCCCCTAGCAGTAGTGGTACTAGTGGTGGGACTGCTGGCAACAGTCAAGCAAAGGGTGTAGTTGGGTTCACTTATGGGTCCATCATAGAAACTGGGGTAGTCAGTCCCAAGACAGTTTCTGTCACACCTAGTGGCATTGGCCTTGCCACACTGGCTGCTTGTCCCCTTACAATGGATAAGTACAGGCAGACAGTATCAATAAATGGTGTTGAGGCCCAGGCCTACATGGACACAGGTGCCAGTATCACTTTGGTGACTGAAAACCTAGTGGCTCCTGAACAACACATCATTGGACAACAGTATAAAATTATTGATGTCCATAACTCCACTAAGTTTCTTCCCTTAGCTATAATTCAGTTTAGCTGGGGTGGAGTTACTGACCCTAAGCAGGTGGTGGTATCACCTAGCTTACCTGTAGACTGTCTCTTAGGTAATGACCTAGAGGCCTCAGGTTGGGCTGATGTAGAGTTTTATGCCCATGCAGCCATGCTGGGCATCCCAGAGGAATTGTTCCCTCTCATTTCTACTGAAATGAAAAAGCAAAGGAGAGAAGGCCTGAAAACTCAGGATCCCTCTCCAACAACAGGTAAAAAGGGTATCACAGTATCCCCTAACCACCCTGCCAATCAGGATATAATTCCTGTGGTAGGAGAAACCTCTCCTGGGGTGGCACCTGTTCCAAGGGAATCATCAGCTGGCAAAGCTGTACTCCCTGAGGTAGAAGTTCCTCTCTGTGGGATAACTAACATTGGTGACAAAAAGAGCACCATTTTGGTTAACATGGAGCACCCCTCCAACCCTCCCAGAGAAACTTTAGTGCAGAAACCCTGCACTGCCTCACAACACTTAGGACAGCATCCCTGCCCTAGTGTGGACCTCATAGGACAGCATCCCTGCCCTGCTCCAACTCAAGAGAAACAGCATCCCTGTTCTCTCTTCCAGCCATATGGACAAAGTTTTTGCCCAGCTATGGCTTTTCTGAGACAGCATCCCTGTCTGGCATTTCCATCACTACAAATAGGTTCAGTGGACAATTCCCACTGCTCTAAACTAAAACTTACTGATAGAAACTCTGAAAATACATCTTCACATTGTTGCTTAGCTTAGTATGTTTGTTATGTGTCACTGGGACCCTGCTAGTCAGGACCCCAGTGCTCATAAGTTTGTGAACTATAGGTATGTGTTCCCTGTGTGATGCCTAACTGTCTCACTGAGGCTCTGCTAACCAGAACCTCAGTGGTTATGCTCTCTCTTTACAAATTGTCACTAACAGGCTAGTGACCAATTTCACCAATTTACATTGGCATACTGGAACACCCTTATAATTCCCTAGTATATGGTACTGAGGTACCCAGGGTATTGGGGTTCCAGGAGATCCCTATGGGCTGCAGCATTTCTTTTGCCACCCATAGGGAGCTCTGACAATTCTTACACAGGCCTGCCACTGCAGCCTGAGTGAAATAACGTCCACGTTATTTCACAGCCATTTACCACTGCACTTAAGTAACTTATAAGTCACCTATATGTCTAACCTTTACCTGGTAAAGGTTGGGTGCTAAGTTACTTAGTGTGTGGGCACCCTGGCACTAGCCAAGGTGCCCCCACATTGTTCAGGGCCAATTCCCCGGACTTTGTGAGTGCGGGGACACCATTACACACGTGCACTACATATAGGTCACTACCTATGTGTAGCTTCACAATGGTAACTCCGAATATGGCCATGTAACATGTCTAAGATCATGGAATTGCCCCCTCTATGCCATCCTGGCATTGTTGGCACAATCCCATGATCCCACGGGTCTGTAGCACAGACCCGGGTACTGCCAAACTGCCTTTTCAGGGGTTTCACTGCAGCTGCTGCTGCTGCCAACCCCTCAGACAGGTTTCTGCCCTCCTGGGGTGCAGCCAGGCTTGGCCCAGGATGGCAGAACAAAGGGCTTCCTCAGAGAGAGGGTGTTACACCCTCTCCCTTTGGAAAAAGGTGTTAAGGCAGGGGAGGAGTAGAGTCCCCCAGCCTCTGGAAATGCTTTCATGGGCACAGATGGTGCCCATTTCTGCATAAGCCAGTCTACACCGGTTCAGGGACCCCTCAGCCCTGCTCTGGGGTGAAACTGGACAAAGGAAAGGGGAGTGACCGCTCCCCTGACCTGCACCTCCCCTGGGAGGTGCCCAGAGCTCCTCCAGTGTGCTCCAGACCTCTGCCATCTTGGAAACAGAGGTGCTGCTGGCACACTGGACTGCTCTGAGTGGCCAGGGCCAGCAGGTGACATCAGAGACTCCTTCTGATAGGCTCCTTCAGGTGTTGCTAGCCTATCTTCTCTCCTAAGTAGCCAAACCCTCTTTTCTGGCTATTTAGGGTCTCTGCTTTGGGGATTTCCTTAGATAACGAATGCAAGAGCTCATCAGAGTTCCTCTGCATCTCTCTCTTCACCTTCTGCCAAGGAATCGACTGCTGACCGCGCTGGAAGCCTGCAAAACTGCAACAAAGTAGCGAAGACGACTACTGCAACTCTGTAACGCTGATCCTGCCGCCTTCTCGACTGTTTTCCTGGTGGTGCATGCTTTGGGGGTAGTCTGCCTCCTCTCTGCACTAGAAGCTCCGAAGAAATCTCCCGTGGGTCGACGGAATCTTCCCCCTGCAACCGCAGGCACCAAAGAACTGCATCACTGGGCCTCTGGGTCTCCTCTCAACACGACGAGCGAGGTCCCTTGAATCCAGCAACTCTGTCCAAGTGACTCCCACAGTCCAGTGACTCTTCAGTCCAAGTTTGGTGGAGGTAAGTCCTTGCCTTCCCACGCCAGACTGCATTGCTGGGAACCGCGTGTTTTGCAGCTACTCCGGCTCCTGTGCACTTTCCGAGGGAATCCTTTGTGCACAGCCAAGCCTGGGTCCACGGCACTCTAACCTGCATTGCACGACCTCCTGAGTTGTCCTCCAGCGGCGTGGGACTCCTTTGTGCAACTTCGGGTGAGCACCGTTTCACTCCACTTCGTAGTGCCTGTTCTGGCACTTCTGCGGGTGCTGCCTGCTTCTGAGAGGGCTACTTATCTTGCTGGGCGCCCCCTCTGTCCCCTGACGCAATTGGTGACATCCTGGTCCCTCCTGGGCCACAGCAGCATCCAAAAACCCTAACCGCATGACTTGCAGCTAGCAAGGCTTGTTTGCGGTCTTTCTTCAGGAAAACACTTCTGCACGACTCTCCACGGCGTGGGACATCTATCCTCCAAAGGGGAAGTTTCTAGCCCTTGTCGTTCTTGCAGAAACCTCAGCTTCTACTGTCGACTGGCTACATTTACTGTAGCAATAAGAGGAAATTCTTCTCCAAAATTACTTTGAAGTTCTTCATAATTGACCATACTGAGTTCATACTTACAATCTCAGAATCTGTCTTTTTTTAGTCTAATTAGTTGTTGCCTGGAAGGAGCTTTACAGTCTCAGAGCCTAAGCAGTTGGTCCTTTATGTATTGCTTTCCAGTTTTTGTTTTTATTCTAATCTAATAAGTAGGTTTATTTTATTGTCTTACGTTTGCAAGTATTTCAACTAGCACGTCTGCTTGTATTACATATAATACTGACGTGCATCTATCCACTTCATTTCATAAAATGTGTGCAACATTAAACTATATAAGTGCATCCATCGCTCTGCATAATCTGACAGGTAAACCCTTCCAAAATTCAAAAATCCCACTGAGGCTTATAATTTTCATTAGGTGTTCAGGGGTTTCAAACTAGCACAATTGTGTACAAAATCTAGTGTTAGTCCTTTAACTTCACTGGATAATTCATATCCCAAAAAGCTTACACTAGGAAATGTAATCTTTGATTTATGTGAATTTATTTTATATTTGTTTGAATCTAAAACATTTACTGTTCTGTCTAGTCTTCCTAAATGTTCTCCTAACTCACGATCAGTGAAGTATATGTCATCAGTGTGAGATAACATGTCTGGATCTGCATGTTTGATTTCTAATATTCTGATGTACATAAATCTTGACTGGTTTTATACCTCTGTGTAAATCTCATATATGCATATTAAATACCTCTGAATATGAATGCTGACAGTTACTGTAAATTAGGCCCTATGTTCTTACCCAAAAATCATTAGTGAAATCAAGCCATTTTGTATCTTTTCTAAACTACATTTTTCATCAGTCCAGAGATGTGAGCATTCTGCACTTCGTATGTACATGTATAACGATTAATTCACTCTAATGCAGTTCCATACAGTATATGTTTTGCGGTTTACCTACTATTATGAAAGGAGTGTTCATTGTAGAGAGAAACAGTACTGTAACTCCACGATACTATATTTGTGTCTGGATTATTCTTATATCGCTATTCACGTCCGGCCTCAGTAGATATTGAGCTTAAATCCACCTGCATGAATTTTATATAAGCCAAGACTTGTTTGGAACCCACTTGCGTGCATTTGCATTCCCGTGATCCATAGACACTAGGAGGCATATTTACAAGAAACTGGCACATCAGTGCTGATGTGCCAGTTTTCTTGCGTTGCCCCTGCCCCACCTAATGACATCATGGGTGTGCAGTATTTACAACACAGTGCACCATGGAACATGTTAGGCCAATAGCGTCAACATTTTTTTCAGTATTGTGGCGCTTTGCTGCACTAGCTTCAAAACGTTTGACTCTAGTGTAGCAAAGTGCAAGCAGGCCGATTGATTAAAATGGTTGCTTCACTTTAATGCCTGCTTTGAGCAGGCATTAAAAATGATGCCAAAAATGTTGCAGTAAAATCTTGTAGATTTCATTGCACCATTGCTGCGGGCCTCCTAACGCTGGAAGACCCCCATTCATACATTATGCCTAACGCAGGCATAATGTAGCGCAAGGGGTCAAAATGGCGCAATGCATGCACTGCACCACTTTGAAAAACTGGCGTGGCAAAAATAGCCTCTTTGAACCACATTAGTGTAAAAAATATTAGGCTAGTGTGGCACAAAGAGGCGCTAGAGCCTTGTAAATCTAGCCCTAAGGAAGAGAACAATTAAGTATTACTTCCTACCCACAAGTCCAGTCATCATCACCTAGGATGATATCATAGGCTTTTCACTAATGTGACCGGAAAACTACTTTTGTAGGGTGCAATATGATGCCGAAAGAGGATCTTCACTCTCATTTTCATGGTTCTAAGACAGCGCTCTCAAATCCACTTGGAACTACTCTCTTTAGCTTCAGCTACAATGCACCTCCTGTTTTTTACTTTGCTTGTGTTCTATGTGCCATTGCTCTATTAGGACTATGATGCTGCTGATATGTTTTCTGTTTTCAGAATAACAGAGTTCGGGTCCCTAGAAAACACCCCTGTACTAAGGTATCATTCAGTGTGCCAACTAGAATCAGAAAACCAGTTTTACTGCAAACAATACACAACACACTAGGCAAGATTCACATGAAAAGTGTTCTAGATAATGATTACTCCCATGAGGCTTGACAGGGACAGTTAGTGGAACCCCAAAGCCTTCTTCATCAATGAATAATACACTCTAGGATCACTAGAAAATATGATATGCATTTTAAAATATTTTTAAACTAAAATCCTAACCTAGTGCAAGCAACTGAATTGTAACCACAAAGAAGATAAACATTAAGGCATCAAGATAGTTTGAGAAGAACGTAAACAGAAAATCGTACTCCAACATTATTCCGATGTATTCATTAGCACTAAGACCCTCATTTGCTACTTCTAAGCACTATGCTGGATTTAGCAAGCACTATGGTGGATTAGGAAGTAAAGACCCGTTTCTAAGTTTCAGAGATGGTTCACACCTGCATATCTGTTTCCAGAAGAATCAGTACATTTAATAGCAAGGCTGCTGTTTCCGGCTTGTAAGGGCAGCGGTATGTGCATTATAAGCATAGACAGCCAGCAAAGTCCATTTGCCTACCAGTGGCCTTCTATCTAAGTGGGTGTGTGATTATGCCTGTTCCGGTTGTCGCATGGCATGAAGGTCTTCTCTCCCTTTTAGTTTCCCATGCACCACTTTTATAAAATTATTCAGATCCTTATTGAAGACTTTTAGAGTAAAAAAAGCTATTTTCCCTCTATAACACACTGTTCTTTTGGAAAGACTACAAAAGGAATCAAGCAATTATCAACTTTTTAGAAACTCTGTGATTTCATAATGAGTAAACATGAAATGATCAACTTCAGTAAGTAAATACCACAAATATATTTATGTAAGCTTGAATATATTTGCTGACCAGAACAATATGCAAATAGTCTGCACTCTGTTTAATCATACATATTCACATTTGGGCAAAGCTAGGCCTATGACAATGATGAGGGGTAGTAAGGGTGAGAAATGCCGCACATCTAGGGAGTAAGTACAATTTATATGATGAAAGTAAACAAGGTCCAACGTAGGTGCCAAGTGGTCAGGTGCCTTACTACCCAGTAGACACAAAAATGTGTACCGATGTACACAATAATAATGAACACAATGTGACCACAGCACACCACTAGTAAAGTACAGAGGATTCTTATCCCTGGTAGGACACTGAAATTGAAAAAGGAATGCGTAAATGTCCCAAGTCCATTGGAGAAGGTGTCTTTATTTGGAGGCACAGTTCGCCTCAAAACAGATAACGCATTCTTCAAAATACAGCCAACACGTGTTTCGTCACTCAGGTGACTTCATCAAGGCTAGACCATCCGGCCAGCTAGGAAAAGTTGGGGAGCCTACGATTAGGCAAATATGTATAGTTCTCAAGGAATCTGTTAGTGGTGGTGTCTGCTGAACTTAAGGTGTAAGAAATCTCCTATAGTAACCATGGAGACTGAAGGCGGCCCTGATAAGCCTCAAACCACAAAATCGTGTCAGAAAGTGGAGCCGGGAAAGTCGTCCGGCCGATCCCAGAACGAGTATGCACAACAAAGGTGGGTAGCAGGGTAAAAACTGGGATGCCACTAAGGCATGGTGCCACAACTTTCAAAAGACAGGGCACCACACCAAGGACACTTCTTGTCCCAAAACAGGCCCACTAGTAAGCCCCCAGGGGTAGCCAGTATAGCCATTGGGGATGACTCCTCAGATGAGGAGGTCCTCATAGCCTTTAACTGGAAAGTGGGCCCCACAGGTGAGTTGGAGATTCCAGAGGGGATTAGCCACTTCCACCACCTACTGGTGAATGGAGTCCCAGCCACTGCCCGAGAGACACCTGTGCCAGTCACACAGTTGTGCATGACAGGCTGGTGCTCACAAACCAGTATATCCCAGGGGAGACTGCCAAGGTAAGGGTTATCCATGGGAAAGTCACTGGTAAGCCAGTAGCTGTAGTGCCTATAGAGATAGATGCGTCCCTTAGCTGGAGAAGGGTGGTAGTCAGTACAGACCTCCCCCTTGACTGTCTCCTAGGAAATGACCACCCAGAGGTTGGTCAGAGCAAGAAAGAGGAACTGGTCTAGTGCCAGCCCTCTCCCAAGGATTCTGGAGGTTCTGCCCCTGCAGTAAGAGCAAGTAGGACCCAGAAGAAAAAGGGAAAACAAAAGAAAAGGAAAGGTGGGCAACCTTTAACTAAGGCACCAGAAGGCCAAGGGGTTTCTACTCCATTAGGGAAGAACGCCACTGTTGGAACTGGTGAAGCCCAGCTTGACTCCCAAGACAGCCTGACTAGTCAGGCACCTGCGCAGCCTGAGTTGATTGCTCCTCAGCTGGCAGAAAACAGAGTGGAAGAAGGGTGTTCTTTGCAGGATGTAGCGATCCCCCACTCTCTCACAGAAGACATGGCACCCTGAACCCAAAGAACAGGAGTGTGGAATTTATTAAAATATCTACTTGTCTATGGGACACAATGCTTCCTAAATCTACTTGTTTTGTAAAACATTTACTTGTCCCTTCGGTGCCATATATTGTGGCAACAAATTATGGCAGGAATCTCATTATGTAAGAGCTCTGATAATACCCACTCTGATTATGCTAGGGCTACTACTATAATAGGGCTTGAATACTTGCAATTCTAATTCCTACTATAGCAATTTCCTTATTTTGCCACCTTTCCGCAGATCTACCTACTGGGGCTGGGGGAAGGAGTAAGCAATAGTTCCAGGGCTGGAATGCCTTAGCGTCTACAAACCTACTAACTTCTCTAATCGTTTCACATAATGAGAAAGGTTGGAAATTTACACCTGACAATGGCAGAAGTGGAAGTTTTTCCATGTTTGGGAAAAAAAGTGGTTGGAGGGAAAGTGAACTTGTAAATGCTCAATAGAGTTGCACATGACCAAATCTACACATGCATATTTGCTTGTGCTAAAATACAGTTCACAAATATTTTCTAGGAGTATGATTTCCTGGTCTACTTCTGTAAATTCTTGTTAATTCATTAAAACCACTAATTCAAAGACATATACCATGGCTGCACGTTTGTGACTTTCTTTAAGAATTGGAACCCTAATTAGGTCTGCGTTAACAAAGACATTTTGGCCCTCATTACAACCCTGGCGGTTGGTGTTAAAGTGGTGGTAATACCGCCAACAGGCCGGCAGTAATTACTGCCAAATTATGACCATGGTGGACAGATATCTGATAGACAGCCAATCTACCACACCGACTGCCAGGGCAGAAACAACAGCCACCACGGCGGTAGCCGCCTACAGCCAGGCAGAAGTCAATGTTCCGCCCACCATATTAAGACACATCAATCCGCCACCTTTTCCGGGGCAGTACCAAAGCCAACAAAAGCCTGGCAGAAACAGAGCTCAGAATGGAAAGGATTCACCATTGGAGACACAGGGAACAACCACGCCGCCATGGAGCCCGAGCTGCATGTCTTTCCCATGATCTTCTATGTGCTGCTCCACCACGAACATCAATGCTGGCAAAGAAGACGACGGTGAGTACAGTCGCCTATCACACAAGGGGGGGGGGGAAATGACAGTGACACACACAACGCCCCCACCCCCCTCCCCAACACCATACACACAATCAGCTGCATTACTACAACATTTTACCCCGCAACTCCAATGCATAATGCAAGGACAAAACGATTTTGAAAAAGTGAATTTAATATGTAATGAGAGCAACACATCTAGAAAAATAATTTAGGCAAGAGAATATATACATATGTACATAAAAAGGGACGCAGCCCAGTCCACTATGTTGTAAGGCCAAACGGCCACAGGCCAGAGTCCAAGGCCACACATGTCACCTGCATCAACACTGAAAGAACACTGCAGGGGCATCAGTTGGTAAATAGGCAGGCACCTCAGGGGGACGGGTGCACCTCAGCCGGGAGATGGAACAACACCACTGGTTCTGGAGGGGGCAACATGCCCTGTGCTTGGACCTGGGGACTGCAAGGCCACAGTCTCTCAGGTAGGTGACTTGCCCACTTACTCTGGAGGGGGCAAAATGCCCTGTGCTTGGTCCTGGGGAGTGCAAGGCCACAGTCTCTCAGCTGGGTCTCTTACCCGCTGGTTATGGAGGGGGCATCTGTAATGACATTAAATATGTTTGACCACTGACTTTGTGTTTCACCACTGTGCATATTAGTTGCTCAATGTTCACCAGTACCACATTACATTTTGTATTCAGTTTAGCTGCCTATTGGCTTTAACGTGGCATTAGACATTACGGGCCAGATGTATCATGAAATGGCCTTGCGAATCGCAAATAACGATTTTTAAGAAATCGCTATTTCCGAGTCGCAATAGGCCATGTATCACTATTGCGAATCGGAATTAGCGATTTCTTAAAATTCGCTATTTGTGGTTTGCGATGTCCAAATACCGAATCGCAATTTGCGTTCTCGCAAATTGCGATTCGGTAATTGAAAATCGCAAATTGCGAGAACGCACACCTGGAGGAGCCTGATGACATCACAAGCAGGAAGTGAGTCATCCAAGGCAGTTTGCAGGTGCCACACCCAAACTAGCACTCAGAGAGAGTCAGCCCAGCCACAGTGAGCAAGTCTCTGAAGAAGGCAGCACTGCAGAACCACCATGGACACCTCTGCACAGAGAGAGGAGAAGGGAGAACGGAAGCGCAAACTAAAGTTTAGTGAGCAAGAGCTGGAGGTGTTCACAGAGGAGGTGGACAGGAGCCATGACCGTTTGTTGGGCAAAAGCTCACTCCAGGTGCCTGAGAGTGAAAAGCGCAGACTCTGGGCAGATATCCAGACCAAAATCTGCACTGTTGGAGTAGCGCAGCGCTCTGTGGAGGAAATAAAGAAGAGGTGGTACGACCTGCGGTCCCGTGCCAAGGAGAGGGTGGCAAGATGACTGCAGGAGGCCAGGAGCACAGAAGGCAGACCACCCACAGAGACCCCCTCCACTCCGATGGAAGACCTAGTGGAGTCCACACTCCTCCCAGAAGCAGTCAGTGGGGTCACTGACATTGACACATCCGGCACACCAAGTACAAGTAAAGGTAAGTGCAATATTGAAATGCAACCCCATATGTGTATGCACAAAAGCCCCTTAAGAATTAGCAAGTAGGGCAAAGCATTGTGAGAAGTAGTCCATTCCACATTTTAGAAGCAGCACAACAATGCTTTATGGGAGTGGTAGTCCACAACCCAGAGCTGAAAGTAGCACATACAATGTAATAGGCAGAGCGACACACATAAGACCACAACACCCACAACATTGTGAAGAGAAGTAACTGTATGTTTATTACCATTGTGTGACCTTTATTGATACATACATAACTGACATGCTGCATATTGTCATTGCAGGTGGCCCAGGCCCAACAGCTACAGCATGTGCCATTGCAGGGGAAACAGACACCTAACCTGCTTCTGACTCTAATACCAGCAAGTCACAGAACATAGCGCCCATCTGACGGAGGCCTAGGGCAGTGCCACTACCAGAACTGAGCCAGGACTCTGATGAGCAGCAGGATGACTGACACACACCTTCCCCAAGTGGCACATGCACTCAGATGCAGGAGCCCCGTCCACAGCATAGCACAGCACCCCGCAGGATGCCTACGTATGCAGGCGCACAGGCTTTTGAGGCAGGTGAGGGACCATCAGTGTTCGGTGGCCTGGAATCGGCTATGTTAAAGCAGCAGCGCCTGCAAAACAAAAAAATCTCTGCGTTACAAAGGCAGATGCAGGAGTACAATACAAACATGGGGGGGCTGCATCGCCAGCTGGAGTTTCTCAATGCGAACATCAAACAGCTGCATGAAGGACAGATCCAAGCATCAGAGGATATGAGGGAGCTGACTAGTGCAGTGAGGGAACTGTGTCAGGAGCTGCGACACGACAGAGTAAGCCACCGCAGGCAGGAGAGACATTTCATGGGTATGTTTGGCGGTTTTTGTCGCTCTGTCAATAGGCTGGCAAATTCAACAGCCCTCATATCGCGGCGTGATGTGGCCTCACAGGTAGAGGCAGCGCACAGCAGTAGGGATGTGGCACAAGGACTGGTGCAGATCACCAATGTGATAGACAATATTATAATTTACCGGTCAGCCACACCAAGTGGACTGGGACTGGGGGACACAGAGGACACATCGAGCCTCAGCAGCTTAGCTGTGCCCACAACGGATGCCAGACGTCGCAGTTCCAGGCACAGCACTGTCACTGAGGCAGAAAATAGAGGTGCCAGTGAGGCAACTGCGCACTCGAGTGGCTTGCGTGGCCGGAGGAAATGAGTGTATTGGCCACAGGGGACTGTAAGTTTTTGTGCCATAAGGAAACTATGAAGGAATAGTGAATATCTGTTAACTGCTTTTTTTATTGTTTCAATTACTTTTGTTGCTACTAGTGGAACTGATATTACCTGACATTAAGGTAATAAATTTACTTACCTCAAGTACAGTTGTCAGTGGATTTGTGTTGTTCATACTTACATCTGAAATGGTTGTGCGTGATGTCAGCAAGCCTTTGCCTGCCCTCTGCTGCACTGGTCCGGTCTGCTGGCTGTACGGGTGGTATGGGATCATCATCCTCATCAGATTCAGAATCACATATTTCCACAGGTATGCCCCTGGTGGTAGCTATATTGTGCAAGATTGCACAAGTAGCCACTATTCTACATGTTGTCTCTGGGCTGTACTGTAGTGCCCCTCCACTTTTGTGGAGGCACCGGAAGCGACTCTTCAGCAGCCCAAAGGTATGCTCCACCACATTGCAGGTTGCCCTGTGTGCTGCATTGTATCTCCGTTCAGCAGGTGTTGTAGGATTTAGGTAGGGCGTCATCATGTAGGTGTGCACTGCGTAGGCACTGTCTCCTGGAAGGAACAGAGGGTATAATGAGTGAGCCATCTGACCTCAGTACGCTATCAATGCGCCAGTGTACAGAGGGACAATACCTAGTAGATATCCTTCACCAAACTCTCCAGCTAGCAGTCTTGTGTGAATGCCGCTGTGACAAAAGATGTATGAATCTTGTGCGCTCCCTGGGTACCTGGCCACGAGATCAGTTATGATATAGGAGGGATTGCATATCACCTGGATATTCATGAAATGTTGGTATTTACGGTTGCGGTACACATACTCTGTGGCTGATGGTGGACAGATTGCTACATGTGTCCCATCTATGGCACCTAGGACATGGGGGAACTGTGCTATCTGGTAGAAATCTATTTTTGTCTACTGTATTTCCTGTGGGGTGTGGGGGAATCTGATTTACTGGTGTATTCTGCTCAGCATGGTGTTGATAAATGCATTGAAAAATTTAGAGAGGGTACTCTGTGAGACCCGTCCAACTGCTGCTATGACCCCTTGATAGCTCCCTGAGGCGAGTAGGTGGAGGGAGCATAATACCTGCACATGGGTGGGGATGCTATGAGTCCTATGTGTTGTGTGCTGCAATATGGGTTGTAGCTCAGCTATCAGGTCAAGTATCATTGCTGAGCTAAACCTGTACTTCTCAAATATTTCCTCCTCAGTCTGGTCAAAAAGTGTAATGCCCACTCTGAAAATGTGCTCCTCCTCCCTCTCCTCAAACCTGCTAAGATCCTCATTCTCCTCTCCATGTGGTAGAGTGCAGCCATTGTGGAAAAGATTCTGAGGCATTCTGGGCCTCTTTATATAGGTTAAACCTGGTTACCACCTGGTTTCACTTAGTGGTATTTTGCATGTGCAAAATGCCATTCTGCGAAAAATCGCAATTTGCGTTTTTTTGGTGCATCAAATTGCGACTTGGTTTTGCGAGTCGCATTTTGCGTCTCGCAATTTCCTACTTGAAATACCGAATCGCTAATTGCGATTCGGTATTTCATGTCGCAAATTGCGAGACACAAAATGCGACTCGCAAAACCAAGTCGCAACGCAAAAAATCGCAATTTATTTTTGGTCTGCGAATGCCTTTCATGCATCGCAGACCACGTTTTTGCATTCGCAAACGGCCAAATTTTGCGATTCGCACCGTTTGCGAATGCAAAAACGTTTGATACATCTGGCCCTACATTCTGTAGTCAGTTTAGCTGCCTATTGGGTTTATCGTGGCGTTAGACAGTGCAGCTGAGACATTGCAGATGAGCTGTGTTTTTCCACATGGTAAACCAAGCTGTGTTTTTTTGTTAATTCTCTCACCGAACACTAATCTTGATAAGGAAGCGCATATTTTGTGTTTTTCTCTAGGCAGCCTTGGGAAAAACAGGCCTTGAGGACTTGGCCAACCTTAAACGCTTGTTTTCTTCCAACTCTGACCTACAGCAGCCAGCATGTTTTGACTATTAGAAGGAAGGACCTTTTAGCATTATTCAATCTATGAAAGGTGTCCCTGGGCAGCAGCGAGGGGAATTTTCCGATACTTCAGTGAGGAGCGGACGTCAGCTGCCTGACCTGTCCTGTACGGGTGGAAAATCTCTTTCTCGCAGTTGAACAGGAGTCATCAACTTGCAGGCATGAGAAAGATGAAGAGCAGTGATAGGCCCTACGGTGATTAATTTGGACTTTTATTCTTTGCTTTGACAGTTATGCTATAATATAATCACATATATTTGCTGTGTACATTGCAATTGAGAATCGCTTTGATATATTTTCCTTTCATTGCTGTGACTACTTTTAAACGTGTGCTCCAACCTACTAATCTCCTCTCTCAGGAACCTCGTGGTGAAGTAATAATAAATGTCTTCTTTAAACTAAGAAGTGCATTCCAGATCTTGTTTTCAGCTCGGTCATTAGTGAAAGCAAAACAGCATTGTGCCCTGTGCACCGGCGGTGACGACTGCTCAGTGGTGGTGCTGCTGCTGGTGAGGGGAGGCTCCTGCCCATCCCCTGCAGCCTCGGAAGGCTGCCCACTGGAGGTGGTGATGCTGCTTGTGGGGGCAGGCTCCTGCCCATCCCCTGCAGCCTCGGACGCCTGCACAACCATGGTTGGTGGTGGGGGCTCCGTCACAGTTCCTGCCGCAGGGCCCTTGCTCTTCCTGCCTGCTAGTGCAGGCTCCTTGTTCTTCCTGGCAGCTGGGGCAGGCTCCTTTACCTTCTTGCCTGCTGGGGCAGGCTCCCTGGTCTTTCTGGCAGCTGGGGCAGGCTTCTTTACCTTGAGGCTGCCTGGTGTTGCCATACATGCAGGATGGGGGAGTGGTAGGGAAGAGGTCAATGGTGGATAGGAACAGTTTTTTAGGGACATTGGGGCGGGAGCAGGGAGAAGGAATGGGAGTGGAGGAAGAGGGAGTAGTTGTTGGAGGTGTCTGTCTGCTGATTTTGGGTGCAGGTGCATGGCCTGGATGCTGTAGTGAGATGGATGGCTGTTGGGTCTCTGAGTGTTTGCGTTTGTGTACCTTAGGAGGGGTGGGGACAGACACAGTGGGAGAGGACATAGGGGACATGTGCATGGCTGTTGTGGACGTGTCTGCCAGTGAGGTGTGTGTTCTGCTTAGTGCGGTGATGATGTAGTACATGCAGGTGTGAGTGTAGATGGAACTAGGAGGGAGGTGGAGGAGGGGGAGACAGTGGAAATAGTGGATGTTGGTGTGTCTGCATCTGGATGGTGTTTGTGCAAGTGCCTGTGGGATGAAGTCTGGTGCTTGTGTTTACCTGAACCACTCTTGTGTGTTGTCTTGTGTGCATGCTCGTCTGCCTGTGTGCTTGGGATGGGTTGGGGTTGAGGAGAATGGGACTGGGAAGAGGAAGTTGGAGGGGGGAAGGTAGAAACAGGGACAATGGCTGGTATCAGAGAGGATATCCAGAGCCTGAATCGATCTCTGTTGGGCCGCCAATCCAGTGTGAATGACCTCCAGAAATGCATTAGTCTGTTGTACTTGGGCTGCCAGCCCCTGGATGGCATTCACAGTGGTTGACCTCCCTACATAGATGGATTTCAGGAGGTCAATAGCCTCCTCACTCAGGGCAGCAGGGCTGACAGGGGCACGGCCTGAGGTGCCTAGGGCGAAGGAGGTGCCCACCCTCCTGGGTGAGCGGGCACTGGCAACTCGCTGAGGGGCTGCTGGAAGGGCAGTGCTGGTACGGGGGTGGCGGCTGTATCTCTAGCTGGGGTGGTCACAGAGGTGTCCACCACCACCAGGGAGCTTCCATCGGAGGAGGTATCTATGTCAGAACTGTCTCCTCCAGTCTCCGCCGTGGTGCTCCCCTCGCCCTCCGTCCCACTGGTGCCCTCAGCGTCGGTGGACTCTGCCTCCTGGGTCCTGTGGGATGCAGCTCCCTCCGTCGCCGGTGCCACTGCTCCTCCGCCAGATGATGCCAATGCACATAAGGACACAAAAAGGGGGGGAAAGATACAAAGGATGCACATGGTCAATGGTTGCACCAACACCATTGTTGCCATACACAGCACCCTCACAGACAGGGAACATCCCTAATCAACATGCCATAGCACTACCAGAGAAACAGTTAGCAGCCAAGGCATGGGGAGGGGCACACACTGCCAAATTCAGCACACTTGGGACCCACCCAGCCCTGATCAGTAGTGGAGGCCTATGAGCTAGGTAGCAAGATTTTCTCTTCTGAACCCTAGCCACCAGGGGACCTATGTTGCAATGTAAGGCGTGGCCTAGGGCCACCCACCGACACACATTCCCCACCCGGATACCACTCTACCTTGCTTAAGTTGTAATGATGGGCACTGTATTCACCCCCTTGTGGCTTCTGTGATGCCCTCAAGCGCCCATCCAGCTCAGGATAGGCCGCCGCCAGTATGCAGGCCATCAGGGGGGTCAGGGTTCGACGAGCAACGCTTCCTCGTTGGGAGGCCATCCCGAGCTGGGCCTCCGCCGTCTTCCGTGCCCAGCATCTCAGGTCCTCCCACCGTTTCCGACAGTGGGTGCTCCGCCTGCCGTAGACCCCCAGGGTCCGCATGTCCTTGCCAATGGCACGCCATATACCCTTCTTTTGAATGGGTGCTGACCTGCAGAGGAAATACACAAAGGAAACTAGAATTAGTCAAACAGTCCTGCCTGTTACACTTATTGCCCACCATACCCCTTCACATAACCATTTGCACACACACGGCCCAGCACACAACCAATACGCTTCCCAGAGGACATCCACCCACCACCCTTACACGAGGCCTTCACACACACCACTGCATGCATTCTTGCCACATGCATTGTGCCCACAGTGTACTCTCCTGTTGGTCTGGAGGCCCATACAACAGTCCGTACTGGGGTAGGACCCCATCCATCAGCCTCTCCAACTCTGCCGAAGTGAAGGCTGGGGCCCTTTCCTCAGTCACACGAGCCATGGTAGGTTCCAGGCACAGGTCACAGAAGCACATGCAGTGTAGGTCCTCTCCTGTTGAACATCAGGTAGCAAGTGAGGAATCAGATAGAAAATGGCGGTCACGTCTGCGACGGTGCATACCGCCACCGCCGGCGTAGATCACCATTGGCCACTGTAACCATTAGGGACCACATTTATCCAATGAGGAGTTGCACAGCGGTTCCAGACCGCCTCCCGCAACGGCGCACAACGTCCGGAAATTACCTCACTTCCTCCTGTCCCTCCACACAGGACAGGCGGACGCCATTTCAAGGGGGGGAGGCAGGGGTCAAGCCCTGGATTTCTGCTGCCTCACTGGTGAGTTGGGCATACTGTACAAATTACACTTACCCATTACAAGTTAACAGCATGCACATTTCTGTTGTAGCCCCATTATTCAGTTTGTGACCGTCTCCTCACTCTTTTGCCCCATAGCTTGCTACTGCTGCGGATGAATAGGAGATGGAGACATACCCCGTGTAGAGACCCCTGGGGGGACTTGGCAACAAATGGGGACAGGCACATTATCCTCATCTATAGACTTGGCAGGGCCACAATCACAGAGCTGTGTGCCCAATTGGAGCCTGACCTGATATCTGCTATCCCTCACCCCACTGGGATCCCCCCTCTTGTTCAAGTTCTATCAGTGCTCCATTTCTTGGCAACTGGTTCTTTCCAAGTGACAGTGGGCTTGGCAGCAGGAATGTCACAGCCAACATTCTCAATAGTGCTGACAAGAGTGTTATCTGCCCTGATAAAACACATGTGCAGCAACATTGTATTTCCCCAGGTTGAAGATTAGACCACAGTGAAGGCAAAGTTCTATGCAATGGGACATATCCCCAACATAATTGTGGCGATTGATGGAACACATATTGCATTTGTCCTCCCTCTGTCAGAATGAACAGGTGTTCAGAAATCGGAAGAGTTTCCACTCTATGAATGTACAGATGGTGTGCTTGGCAGACCAGTACATCTCCCACGTCAATGCTAAGTATTCTGGGTCGGTGCATGGTGCCTTTGTCCTGAGGAATAGCTGCATCCTAAATGTGATGGGCCAACTACAGAGGCGCATGGTGTGGCTAATAGGTGAGCCCTGGTTCCCACCCAGTATATGTTGGTGTATGGGTATGGTGTGGGCCATATGGGATAGTGTGTGGCTAAATGTTGCCCCTCTGTATTTGTAGGTGACTCCGGTTACCCCAACCTATCATGGCTGCTGACCCCTGTGACAAATGCCAGGACAAGGGCAGAGGAACGTTATAATGAGGCTCATGGACGAACCAGAAGGATAATAGAAAGGACCTTTGGCGTCCTGAAGGCCAGGTTCAGATGCCAGATCTGACAGGTGGATTCCTATGCTACTCACCCACGAAGGTCTGCCAGATAGTAGTGGCATGCTGCATGTTGCAACACCTTTCCCTGAGACGCCATCTGCCTTTTTTGCAGGAGGAGGAGGCTGGGGATGCCCGTGTGGCAGCAGTGGACCCTGTGGATAGTGAGAATGAGGAGGCACAGGATGAGGATGAGGACAACAGAACATCAGTGATCAGACAGTAGTTCCAATGACACATAGGTAAGACAGTGTTACTTCACATTTCTATCGAATTTGTTGAAATTTCTGTGGCACTGGCATGCTACTATTTCCCACTTCTATGCCCACTTACTGTACCCTTTAGCAATTCATTTAGCAGATGTTGGTGACCTCACAAATTTTCCTGGTGTAATCACTGCAGCCAGCTACAGGTCATTCATCTATGCTCATTTTCTGTGAAGTTAAATTGCAATGTTTGTACCTGTTTAAATGAATACATACTTGAAAAATTTGACATACTCCAAATGTTTTTTTTTCTAAGGGTGTTTATTGAAGTGCTAACATTTTGAGGGGCAAGTGCAATGGGATGGGGTGATGATGGAGTAAGGTCCAGGTATTGTTGCAGTCTATTTGTAGCACAGATCTATTGTCCAAGGGGACATAGGAAGGGGAGCAATCAGGAGAGTCTCATTTCCTGGCGGGGTCTTGGCAATAGTCTCTGGCTACTGTCTGGATCGCAAGGAACGTTTGCGGGGTGGTTCTTCTTCTGCAGGGGGAGGGGTGCTGGTGGCCTGTGAGTCCTGTGGCGGGGCTTCCTGGCCACTAGTGGCAGCGGAGTTGGAAGGCTGTTCAGATGTCTGGCTAGTGGCAGGGGCCCGCTGTTGTGTGACTGCCTCCCTCATAATATTGGCCATGTCTGCCAGCACCCCAGCTATGGAGATCAGGGTGTTGCTGACGGCCTGCAACTCCTCCCTGATCCCCTGGTACTGTCCCTCCTGCAGCCGCCTGTTCTCCTGCTCATTGTCCAGGATGTAGCCCATCGTGTCCTGGGAATGTTGATATGCTCCCAGGATCTCTGCAAGTGCCTCCTGGAGAGTCGATTCCCAGGGCCTGTTCTCCCCCTGACGCACAGCAGTCCTCCCAGTGTCCCTGTTGGCCTGTGCCTCTGTCATCTGAACTGTTTTCCCACTGCCACTGACCCCAGGTCCCTGATTGTCATGGGTTTGAGGTGTGCTCTGGGGTCCCTGTAGAGGTGGACACACTGCTGATTGACGTGTCCTGGTGACAGAGGTATGGGTACGCTGGGTGGGTGCTGTGGTGGTGTTTCCTGATGGGGGAGGCTCTGTGGTGGTGTGTGACTGGGCCTGGGTAACCGACTGTCCAGACGTCCCTGATGGGCCAGGTAGGTCATCCAGATCCTGAAGACCAGAGTTGCTGTCATCACTGTGGGCCTCTTCTGTTGGGGGACTGGATATTGCTGGCACCTCCTCTCCGTTGACATTGGCTCCGGTGACATTGACCTGTGGGGATGTAAATGATGTGTTATGGTTTCTGCGGCTGACATTGTGCATCTGTGACTTGCCCTCTTTGGTTGTATTAGCCCTGGCAGCTTTACCTTGTGTACGTTGGTGTTTGGTGGGATGATTAGTTCTCTATAGTGTGCATGCTTTAGTGATGAGTGTCCATGCAGGGCTCTGAGGAGTGTCCATGCATTGCTGAAGCATGCAGGGCTTGGCATTGGGATGAGTTAGATGTGATGGTGGGATACATGGGTAGTGGTGGAGTGACGGGGTGGGGACATGTGATGGCATGCAGGTAGGAGGGGTGATAATAGTGGAGAGTTGACTTACCAGAGTCCAGTCCTCCTCCTACTCCGGCCAGTCCCTCAGGATGCAGTATTGCCAAGACTTGTTCCTCCCATGCTGTGAGTTGTGGGGAAGGAGGTGGGCGTCCACCGCCAGTCCCCTGTACAGCGAGTCGGTGTCTTGCTGCAAAGGAATGTACCTTCCCCTGTAGGTTATTACACCTCTTCCTGATGTCATCCCTAGTTCTTGGGTACTGTCCCACGGCGTTGACCCTGTCCACGATTCTCCCCATAGCTCAATCTTCCTAGCTATCAATATCTGCTACACCTGTGCTCCAAATAGCTGAGACTCTACCCTGATGATTTCCCCCTCCATGACCCTTAGCTCCTCCTCTGTGAATCAGGGTGTCTTTGTGGTGCCATGGGTGTTGTGTGAGGTGTGTAGGTGAGGGTGTGTTGGGTAATGTGTTGGGGTGTGTGATGTGGGGTACGTGAGTTGTTTATAGGTGTGAGTAGTGTGTGGCTCTGGTTGTGTCTGTGGTCTTGCTGTCTCCCTCTGGTGGCAACTGTTTGTAATGGTAAAGGGTTGTGGGTAATGTGGGTGTGTGTTTTATAGTGGTGTGAGTGGGTGGGTGTGGTGTGTGTATGGGTGTCAGGTGTATGTTGTTTAAATTGTCCAATGTGGTGTTGTTTTGCTGTGTGTGTGTATTTTGACTTCCGTGGTGATTCGTGGGTCATAATGTGGTGGGCGTTGTTCTGTTGGTGTAACGTGTGGGTTTGGATACCACCAGTTTATCATAGACCTTTGGTGTGGCGGATTTGTGTATGTGGCTGAATACTGACGGATTGGTGTATGTGTGTCATAATATGGTGAAAAGATATCCGCGGCAGAGATGGTATTTTGGTGGCAGTCAGCATGGTGGTAAGTGGGATTTACCACCAATGTCATAATGATGACCTTTGTTTTGATTAAACTTCTATGTCATAGTGAGGGTCTTTGTTTTTTATTAAACTTTTATTTTCTATCTATCGGCTGGCTTTACTGTGAGTTGTCACATTCTGCTCTTCCACAAGGAGCATATTGGCACACAAAGTAGTTTTGTTCAGTGCCGGGAACTACTGTGGCAATTGTAACGCAACTGGAGCCCCCCCCCAAAGAACATGGAGGGCCCACCTCTCCAGACTCACTCAGGGCAGGTGCTGTGCTGAGGGGGCTTCCTGGAGGGTGGCTCTGGGGCCATTGTTACGCTACTGGTGGAAACATGTGCTTTTTGTGAAACCAAAGATTTTGTTTTCCTTTTTGCCAGTGTTTTTTACAATGGAGAGAGCCTGGCTGCTCCCACAATAATAAAGTGTTACAAAAGCCATATCAAAACAAGACACGCATTGACAAAACCACAAGACTCACAAAAATAGTCTGATCGGTTGGCTTTGCCAATGCTTGTTTATTGTCATGCTTCCCATAATCTTGTTGAAAATGGTTACATTGATTTTCCATTAGGAATATTTTTTGCAAATACTAGCATGCATCAACACATTTTACGAAATGACCCTTCAATGAAATAGCACCTAAAATTTCATAGTAGCAAAAAAAAAAATTCCCTACTTGCATTTGTTTCTGAACAATTTTATTTCAAAAGCAAAGGATCATCATTCTTGCTTACAAGCTTCTGCAAACATTTGCATCTAATCAGAGAGCATTCTGGGAGCATTATACTTAGCCTCATATTGTTGAACTTTTCAAACGTGTACACTTTTTTTTTTTTTTTACACTGGAACCACTGTCATTAGTACAATGTTACCCTAAAACGTTTATTTACAGCGCTCGCTCTAATAATGAAGGCTTTTCATTAATGAACCATAAATACAAGCGTGAACAGCATTAACATATGAACACACATATTACCTCAAGTTCAGACAGTTCACTTCTCTGTAAACTGGTAGCCAATAGGGTTTGTGCTGCAGGGGGTTGAGCCGGCTTGTCCCAAGGACAAAATAAACATGCAAACCTGTTGCCCTTGACCCCAAACAATGTATTCTGGGACCCCAAACAATATATCCTGGTCCTCCAGTGATAGGAATTCCACATCCCTCAATCAAGCCTGTAAGTTAGCCCTGTCCCCTGTGGGTATGGAGCTAAAGGTGTGGTTCTGGGTACTGACAGCTGTCAGTGGCCTCTGCTGGGTGTTAGCCTTTATGGCTGCACTGTCCTTGGCATGGTGGTCTGACCCCATACCAATTACTTAGGCCCCTTCACCCTGTTGGCCATGGTGGGGTTACTCCAGTTATGGGTAGCCTCTTTGGATAAGCAAGGGGTTGCCCTGGCTAAGATAGGGAAAGCAGAGGTGGACACCTCTGACCCCAAGACAGAAGGGAAAAGTTCAGACACTGGTAGTACGGGTAAAAGACATTTCAGATTGGGTCCTATAACTGTTGAGGTAGGTCAGTTCCCAAGGGGAATGACCTGACCAGTAGGATGTAAGGCAGAGTTGGTCCTGAAACTAACCAGCCTGTCTGCCTTCTTTTCCTCGCCTGACAGACTAGGAAGCCTCTCCCAGATATTGGCTGAGTCTCCTGGCCTGTTGGCTGGGGGGGAGTAATGTGAGAGACTGGCTCCTTGTTGCAGTATCCCCCCACTTTTTGCCTGGTTTCTGAATGCAACTTAGACTGGAGTGCACTGGGATCCTGCTGGCCAGGTTCCCAGTGCCAGTGCTCTTTCCCTAAATCATGGTAAAAGTAATTGGATACACTCTTAAATACCCCTAAAAGTCCCTAGTTATTGGGTACCCCAGTACCCAGGGCAAGATATATTAAGAGTAGACCCCTGTGGGCAGCAACACTGATAGTGCCACCCCTAAGGGCTCTGCACCCAGATGCACCCAGCACTGCCATTGCAGGCTGAGTGTACTGGGACAACCCTAAAAGGACAAACTCAACATGGCACAGTCTCCGTTAACCCTGTCCACCCTACACTGTATATATTATGGGTAAGACACCCCATCTGGCAGGCCTTCAAGCCCTAAGGCAGGTTGCACCATACTGTATGTGAGGGCACAGCTGCATGAGCAATATGCTCCCACTGTGTCCTTGCCAAACCTAGGCCATAGTGAGTGAACAGAGCAGCCATTTTAAATGCATGTACTGGACACTGGTCAATCATCAATTTCCCAGTTACATGATGGCTACTCTGCACCCTGGGTTGTTTGGTATCAAACTGGTGCCAGTATTGTATGTATCCCTAAATGTACCCAGGGGTCATATTAGAGGTGCCCCCTGCAAAAGTTAACCCTAACTGACGGAGTTGCTGACTGGTTTCATCCAGCCTGTCAATTCAGACAGCCAATTTACAAACCCTAGGGGAAAGCCATGGCTCTCTGGTTTGTAAGACAATGCCCTTCCTGGGTGGAGGAGCTAACACCCCCTCCCTCAGGAAAGCGCAACACCCTGGCTGTCAGCTTCAAAGGGCTACAGCCCCTGAAACTCGAGCCCCAGGCTTGCTGCTAGCAGCAGAGGCCTTCCCCCCTTGTAAACCCACACTTTGGGCGGGAGCCGGGGCGGGAAACCAGACAAAGGGTAGAAGGAGTGGCCTCATTGAGCAAGCACCACCCCTCAGGGCTGGCATGCGAAGTGACCCTCTGATTCAGTTTTCTCCATCTTGGAATGGAGGAAAACCGCCAATGACGTTTAGGGAAGTGAACCTTCCCACAGAAAGTGGTCACTGTAGTGGGTGTAGCCACCCAAGGGTAAGTGTACTATTAGACACTACCAGGTTCCTCCTAAAACGCCCACTAAATTCAGTATTTAGTGGACTCCCCTAGACAAAGATTTTAGATTTGAAAAGGATCCCAAGAATAAAAGAGGACCAGCACCAAAGAACCCGCCAGGACGAGAACAGAGGACCTGCTGCACCAGAAGAGGCGCCAAGACCCCTGCTTGCTGCACCAGTGTCCCGACAATCGCGACTGCGCAGGAGCTGAACACTGGACTGACCCAGGGGACGCCAGGCTTCAAGGATCACCCCAGATCTCCCTCCTGAGTGGAGGCACCACTCGAGAAAAGTAAGAAACCTGCAAAGGACCAACAAACCAGTGAGGGTCACTTCACTGAATCGCCAATATCCCCGCCGTCACAGCCGGACCCGACGACACACCGACGACCACTCGGAAGTGCCCCACAACTGTGGCAAGTTTGGTGGCACTGCGCCCTCTAGTGGCCGAGATACAGAAATACCCTGAGTACTGGTCAGCTGACGTCGGACCAGGAGAAAGCCAGCTCCCCTAGAGATGAAAAAGGATCAGGGGGAAGCCCCAGTCGAGGGACTTCAGGAACACATTGGGCCTCCAACCAGAGTGCCTCAATTGTCCTGTCAGTCGCCCTCGAAGAGACTCACCTCCAGCTCCAGTGGACTCTGTTGCGTACAGCATCCACAACCTCCAAAACGTCCTGCACCTGGCCGCCCTGGGCCATGCGTCTTGGGATCTGCTGTGTGCCCCGGGTCCCCAACCCCTGGCAACCTCATCCGCCCAAGGGGACCCCCGGGCACCAACTTTAAATCTACAAACCAACTCCTTCTCCAAGTGGCCCCTCCAGGTGGCCCGGTGACTGTGCTAAGGACCTCTCCAACGCTGCTCCCGCCGGAACCAGGAGCTGCTCGAGACTCTCCAGCCGGCACAGTGTGCCCACAAACTGCTGCGACCACCCTGCGGAAGAAGAGACTGGTAACTCAACCATGCAATTTTTAATGCATTTTTAAAAGTGACTGCCTATTGATTCCTATAGTTCGTGATTACTCACAGAAAGACTAACTTTGCTAAAACTTTAAAAAGTCATAACAAGAAAAGTACTTTACATAGTGTAAAGATTTTGGTCTTAAAAATTATGTAACAGTCTGAAGTATTTTTATAAATTCTGGTCTCGAGTTATTCATTGAGTGTGTGTGGTGAATGAATGGATTTGTGAGTGCAGCAAATACTTAGTGCATCTCCTGGATTAGCCTAACTGCTCGACCAGCTACCTTAAAAATTAGAGCCTTAGGTGGTCTGACTTTTACCCCTGGAAACCAATGTGTGGTTGCCTGAACCCTCTGCATAGTGTACTCGATTTTGTACATTGCATAGAGGGCCAGCCTCCAACACTTAATCCCCACCTTTGTCGGGTGACTTACCATCGATCTTCTTGTCTGTGTCACACCGTGTGTGAGCTTTTCTGCTCACCCTTGTTCTGACCTATTTGTCTGCCTTCTTTCCCATTTCTTGGGGAGAGGTCAGATCTGAGCCTACCAACTATTTGTGCAACACGTCAGACACACGTTGTTGAAAATATGCTCACTCAACAACAGATTGTAGAAGCTCTCATAGTATGACACTTTGCTGCCATGTAACCAGCCTTCTAAAACTTTAACAGAACAGTCCACGAAGTCAACCCAATCCTGTGAGGCCTCTTTTCTGGTCTCTCTGAACTTGATCCTATACTGTTCAGTGGGAAGACCAAAACCTTTGATGTGTGCTGATTTCAAAATACTGTAGTTGTCTGCATCGTTTTCTCTGACAGTGAGAACTCTATCCCTTCCCTTGTCAGAGAAGGACAACCAGACAATAGCAGCCCACTCCCTTTTAGAGACCCTTTGAACTTTACAGGCCATCTCACGTGCAGCAAACCACTTGTATATGTCATCCCCCACCTTGTACGAGGGAACAATTTTGTGCAGGTTTCTGGAATCTATGGAGTCCTCCCTGACTCTATAATCCCTGAAACTGCTGCTGCCACCATGAGGTGCTAACCCCAACACCTGCCTTTCCCTCTCCACTGCCAAGGCCTCCCTATCTAGGGATAGCTGTTGCTGCTGCAGCCCCAGCCTGGCCTCCTCCAGTCTCAGCTTTCTGAGCTCCCTATGTATGTAGTCATCCCCTGGAATTGTGCAGTGTGACCCCTCAGACACTGAGGTGGCACGGGAATGGGCAGAGGTGGATCTTTCCCTAGTCTTTGTGACCCTAGCTACCTGTCCTCTGGGTGTAAAGGGAGCCCTACCTGAGTGACTTCCCCTCCCTTTACCCGCTACACTAATGGCACTACTAGGTACAAATCCTTGGAAGAACCCTCCCCTGAACCTGGAAGATTGTCCTCTAATTCAATGGGGTTAGAATCTCCCTCCTCCTCATCCTCCTGGCTCTCAGCATGTTCTTGGTCATCCTGGAGAAGGAGGCCCAAAAGGAAATTCTTATTGGGATTCTTCCCCATGTCCAGCTTCCTGTCTGAACAAGGCCCCTTCAATTCCTTGAAGGTCATGCCCTATAGGGAGTGCCCATGACCACAGAGCTAGGTCCAGCTGTAGACAGGTACAGTGTATATCTGTAGGTATAGAGTAGACCTTTCTGTGGAAAGCACCAAGACACAGAGTGAAAAGGCAATTGCAAGTACTGATCCCACTGCTGCACCACCAATGTAGGATACTGGCCTGGTTTGTAGTGGGTACCTATGGTACTTACACCTTATACCAGGTCCAGTTATCCCTTATTAGTGAAATGTAGGCAGTGTCTAGAAGCCAGGCTCTCTAGCGGTAGCTGTGGATGAGCAGCCAAGTCCTATTTAGGAGACATGAAAAGCTCATGCCATACCACTCTGGTCACACAGTACACACATATGAAAGAAAATACTCAGGGCCATATTTATACTTTTTGACGCACAACTGCGCCAACGCAGTTGTGCGTCAAAAATATTAACGCCGTCTAACGCCATTCCAAAGCACCATGCGGGCGCCTTATTTATTGAATGACGTTAGCCGGCGCAGCTGACTGGTGTGCGTAAAAAAAAAAGACTCACACCAGGCAGCGCCGGCGTAGGGGAAAATGGAGCTTGGGCGTCAAAAAATGGGGCAAGTCAGGTCTGAGGCAAAATTTTGGCCTCAACCCGATTTGCGCCATCTTTTTTGACTCCCAACCCCCATTGAAATGACTCCTGTCTTAGCACAGACAGGAGTCATGCCCCCTTGCCCAAAGGCCATGCCCAGGGGACTTATGTCCCCTGGGCATGGTCATTGGGCATAGTGGCATGTAGGGGGCACAAATCAGGCCCCCCTATGCCACAAAAAAATAAAAATAATAATACTTACCTGAACTTACCTTAAGTTCCCTGAGATGGGTCCCTCCATCCTTGGGCGTCCTCCTGCGGTGGGCAAGGGTGGCAGGGGGTGTCCCTGGGGGCATGGGAGGGCACCTCTGGGCTCCTTCCGAGCCCACAGGTCCCTTAACGCCTGCCCTGACCAGGCGTTAAAAAATGACGCAAAAGCGGCTGGACGTCATTTTTTAAGGTCCGCCCACTCCCGTGCGTCATTTTTGCACGGGAGTTTAAATAAGGCGCACATGCCTTGGAGTCATTTTTTAGAAGGGAACGCCTACCTTGCATATCATTAACGCAAGGTAGGTGTCCACGCTAAAAAATTACGCAAACTCCAAGATCTTTGGCGCTAGACGGGTCTAACGCCAAAGTATAATTATGGAGTTAGCTTTGCGTCGGATTTGCGTAAAAAAAAACGACGCAAATCCGGCGCAAACAGAGTATAAATATGCCCCTCAGTGTTACAAAAATAAAGGTACTTTATTTTAGTGACACAAATACCAAAAATACCACAGAGACTATACTCCCTTAGGAAGCAAGTAATACACAAATTATATACACTATTATGCAGAAATAGGTATAAAAACTGTTAGAAGTGGAATTAGTGAAAATCACAATAGTTCAAATGGGCCTAGAGGGAGCACAAACCATATACTAAGAAAGTGGAATGCGAAAGTTGGTATCCCACCCAGGCAAGTGTAGTGTGTAGAGGGAAGCTGTGAGTACTAGAAAACCCCAAAGGTAAGTACTAGAACCCACCCCAGTGCCCAGGAAAGCAGGAGTAAAACACAGTAACTTTCCCAGGACACACACAGAAATGAAAAGAAGGATTATGCAAGAACTAGAAGACACTGCAAGACACCAACAGTGGATTCCTGGACCTGAGGACCTGTGGAAGAAAGGGACCAAGTCCAAGAAGCACAGAATAGTCCAGGGAGAACAGGAGCCCCTGCTAACCCAGATGAAGGTGCAAAAGAATAACCACTGGTGAAGAACAGCCAGTACTGCACGGAAGAAGACGGAGTCGGGTTCCTGGTTGGTGCAAGTGATGTGCCACGCCGAATAGAAGATTGCAATCTGGTTTGCGTTGCTGGAGTCCGCCAACAAGCCTTGGCACACCGAAAGCTTGTGGTTAGCGGAAAATGGTGCTGCCCGGGACCAGGTGGATCTACCTAGGAGGGGGAGTCCAAGGGGGTTCTCAGCAACTCATAGAGCCAACAGAAGACCAGGCAGCGCACACAGGAGTCCCACAGCACGGGGACAAGAAAGGTGCGAAAGAGGCCCACGGAGCACGATGACAAAGGGTCTCACGCTGCCGGAGAACCACTCAGGAAGCTGTGCGTCGCAGGGTAGATTGCTGGGGGCTGGAGCTACAAGATGCACAACGAACTTCGTGGAAGGATGCCAACAAGCCTTGGGAGCTGCAAAGCACGCGGTGCACGGTGGTACTATCTTGCGTGGGGAGGCAAGCTCTTACCTCCACCAAAGTTGGACAGTTGGACGTGAGGACAGTCGGGACCACTTCAGTCCACCACCCGTGATGCAGGATCGAAGCAGCTCAGCAGGAGAGGGGATTCACGCAGCTGGTCGGCGTTGCAGTCGGGGGCTGCTGAAGCAGGGGAGTGACTTCTTCACACCAAGGGAGATTCATTTGCTCTTCCGGTGCAGGCTTAAGACGGGCTGTCCTCAGAGAATGCACGACCTGGAAACAGTTACAGTTGCTGGCAAGAGCTGACAATACAATTTTGCAGAAGGCGTCTTGCTTCTTTGTTACAGTTTGTAGAGTTCCTGGAGGGTCCAGATTCAGTATCATCAGTGAGAAGTCGAAGTGGAGGATGCAGAGGATTCCTGCTAGAGTCTTGCAATCCAAATCTGCTGAACCACCAAAAAGGAAAGACCCTAATTAGCCATGAAAGGGGGAATGATCAGCTAACCAGGTAAGCAAAGTACCTGTGGGGGAGGGCTCTGATGTCACCTACTGGCACTGGCCACTCAGATGCTCCAAGAGTTCCCTGAATCCAAGACGGCAAAATCCAGGGACCCTCTGTAGCAGCTCTGAGCACCACTCCTGGGGTGGGGATAAACAGGGGAGTGGTCACTCCCCTTTCCTCTGTCCAGTTTTACACCAGAGCAGGGACAGGGGGTCCCTGGACTGGTGTAGACTGGATTATGCAAAGAGGGCACCAAATGTGCCCTTTAAAACATTTCTAGTGGCTTGGGGAGGCTGTCCCTCCCAAGCTTCTAACAACTATTTCCAAAGGGAGGGTGTAACACCCCTCTCCCAAAGGAAATCCTTTGTTCTGCCTTCCTGGGCTTGAGCCTTTCAAGCAACAGGAGGGCAGAAACTTGTCTGTGAGGTGGCAGCAGCTGCGGCTGCCTGGAAAACCTCAGACGGCTGTAATGGCAGTACTGGGGGTCCTCTAAGGACACCCCAGAGTGCATGGGATCATACAACCAATGCTTGCAAAAGCATGGGGGTATGATTTCTACATGTTTGATACCAAACATGCCTATGTTCGGAGCTACCATTATGTAGCTGGACATAGGTAGCGGCCTATGTCCAGTATACGCGTAAAATGGCGTCCCAGTACTCATGAAGTCCGGGAAAATGGTCCTGGAGGTCGTGGGAACACCTCTGCTAGTGCAGAAGTGCTCTCACACACAGGTACTTTGTACCCTGCCCTCAGGGCAGGAGAGTCTGCAATTAGGGGGACTTGTAAGTTACCTGGTGCAGTGTAAATGGAAGTGAAAGGGTGCTTGCACTTTTTCACGAAGGCTGCCTTTGCATGGGCTCCCTATGGGCGGCAAAATATATGCTGCAGCAATAGGGATCCCCTGGAACCCCAATGCCCTGGGTACCTAGGTACAATATACTAGGGACTTATAAGGGGGCACCAGTATGCCCATTGTGAGTGGAACACTGTGTTAACAGTATCTAGTTATCATTTTGGAGGGAGACAACATAACTACTGGGATCCTGATTAGCAGGATCCCAGTATACAGTCAAGCACACTGACATCAGGAAGAAAATGGGGGTAACCATGCCAAGAAAGAGGGTACTTTCCTACAAAAAACGAGGGACAATAAGGCTAACCTTGCCCAGATGAGTCTTCATAGTCTAAGTGGAAATATCTGGAGAGTCCATGTGCACTGGAGTAGTTACTCCCAGGTCTATGTTCCACTGTAAAGTCCATACCCTATAGGGAAATGGACCACCTCAACAATTTTGGGTTTTCTCCTTTGATCTGCTTAAGCCAGAAGAGAGGTTTGTGGTCTGTCTGAACAATGATGTGAATACCAAAGAAGTATGGTCTCAACTTCTTCAAAGCCCAGACCACAGCAAAGGCCTCACTCCCTATGGCTGACCAATGCTTTTTCGTGGGGGTCAACCTTCCTCTGATAAAAGCAACTGGTTGGTCCTGGCCATCTGTATTAAGCTGTGAGAGAACTGAACCAAACCCTACCTCTGAAGCATGAGTTTGAACTATGAACTTCTTGTAGTAGTTTGGGCTTTCTAAGGCAGGCGCAGAGCACATGGCCTGTTTAAGCTCCTCAAAAGCTTTTTGACAGCTGGCTGTCCAAAATACCTTTTTCAGCATCTTCTTGGATGTGAGGTCATTAAGAGGGGCAACAATGGAGCCATAATTCTTAATACCCAGTGAGACCTAGAAAGGCTCTGACCTCGGTCTGTGTTGTAGGGGGAGTCCAGTCTAAAATGGTCTGAATCTTCCCCTGTAGTGGCTGAATCTGTTCCCCATCTACTAGGTGTCCCAGATAAACCACCTTCCCCTGCTCTATCTGGCACTTTGAAGACTTGATAGTAAGGCCTGCTTTTCTCAGAGCCTCCAAGACCTTCCATAGTTGGACCAGGTGATCATCCTAAAGACCTAAACTCCTAACGACAGCTATATCCATTTAGATATGCTGTACTAAAAGCTTCCAGACCTTAGAGAACTGTATTCACCAAACTCTGAAAAGTGGCAGGTGCATTCTTCAAACCAAAAGGCATAACTCTAAACTGATAACGCCCTCCAAAGGTTGAGAAAACAGTCTTGGGTTTTGCATCCTGTGACAATTTGATCTGCCAGTTGTGGGAGGCTGGCCTGGTTTGTAGTAGGTACCTTAGGTAGTTACACCTTATACCAGGTCCAGTTATCCCTTATTAGTGAAATGTAGGCAGTGTTCTAGCAGCTTAGGCTGTCTAGAGGTAGCTGTAGCTGAGCAGCTAAGGCTGAACTAGGAGACATGCAAAGCTCCTTCAATACCACTATAGTTACACAGTACTTATACACAATAAAAGACAATAGTCAGTGTTACCAAAAATAAAGGTACTCTGTTTTAGTGACATAAGGCTAAAAATATCTTAGAGACAATACTCCTTCTGGAGGTAAGTATTATACACAAAATATACACGAGAGACCAACATCAGGTAAGTAAATAGCCACAGAATAGTGAAAACAGTAGAAAATACAATAGAATGCAATAGGCCTAGGGGCAACACAAATCCTATACTAACAAAGTGGAATGCAAATAACAAATTCCCCCCTAGGCAAGTGTAGTGTGTAGAGGGGTGCTGGGAGTGTAAGAGAACACCAAAGGTAAGTAAAATACCCCACCCCAGAACCCAGGAAAGTAGGAGTAAAGTACTGCAAGTTTCCTCATGACACACTACAAGTTGTGATAAGAGTTATTGCAAGAACCACGCAAGACTGCAAGCAACAAGAGGTGGATTCCTGGACCTGAAGACCTGTGAAGAGAGAAGACCAAGATCAGAAGTCTCAGAAGATTCCTGGAAGGACAGGAGCCTCTGCCAACCTAGAAGATGGTGCAAAAGAGGATTCTCAGGTTAGATGAAGTCTGCAGAAGAGCACCAAAGAAAATGGCTGTGGGTTCCTGCGTGGTACAGGAGATGTCCCACGTCGAGAAGTTGGATGCAGGCTGTTTGCGTCACTAGATTCGTCCAACAAGCCTTGGTTCAAGCAAGGTCGCAGTTTGCTTCAAAATGGCGCTGCCTCGACCCAGGAGGGACCTGGGGGCCTCAACTCAGACTGAGGAGGCAGAGGGGACTCCCAACACTAGAGCGAACCCACAGATGACCAGGCAGCACCCACGGGAGTCCCAGGACACGGGGACAAAGAAGGTGCAAATTGCGGTTGGTGCAGCACATCAAAAGAAGTTCCCACGCTTCCGGAGAACAACTCAGCGAGTAATGCGTCGCAGGATGGAGTGCTGAGGACCTGGGCTACACTGTGCACGGAAGATTCTTGGAAGAAGTGCACAGAAACCCAAGGAGCTAGAGATGATGTGGTGCACAAGGGTACTGTCGCAAACCGGGAAGGCAAGCTCTTACCTCCTCCAAATTTGGACAGCTGGACCTTAAGATAGTCTGGGTCGTGTTGGTCCACCACCTGTGTTCTAGGGAGCACGCTCGTCGTCAGGAGAGGAGTCCCATAGAACCGGTCGTCGTCTTGGAAGGTGCCTACAGGCGCAGGAAAGTCACTCTGTCACTCCACGGGAGATTCCTTTGGTTCTTCTGGTGCAGGGTGAAGACAGGGAGTCCTCAGAGCGGGCACACCTTGAAAACTGTTGCAAATGCTGGCTGGAGCTGAAGTTGAGGTCACAGGAGTCATCCTGGATACTTTGTTGCAGTTACAGCAGTTCCTAGAGCAGTCTGCGGTTGAGCCGACGGTCAGAAGCTGAAGCAGAGGATGCAGAGGATTCCTGGAGGAGTCTTGCAAGCTAAATCTGAAGAGGAACCCACAGGAGAAACTCTAAATATCCCTGAGAGGGGGATTGGCTACCTACCCAGGTATGCACCTATCAGGAGGGGTCTCTGATGTCACCTGCTGGCACTGGCCACTCAGACATCTCCAGACTGTCCTCACACCTTGGAAAACAAGATGGTTAACGCCAGGGCAACACTGGAGGAGCTCTGGGTACCACCCCTGGGGTGGTGATGGACAGGGGAGTGGTCACTCCCCTTTCCTTTGTTCAGTTTCGCTCCAGATCAGGGACTGGGGGCCCCTGAACTGGTGTAGACTGGCTAATGCAAGGAGGGCACCATCTGTGCCCTTCAAAGCATTTCCAGAGGCTCTGGGAGGCTACCACTCCCAAGCCCATAACACCTATTTCCAAAGGGAGAGGGTGTAACACCCTCCTCCCAAAGGAAATGCATTGTTCTGCCTTCCTGGGTCAGAGCTCCCAGACCCCAGGAGGGCAGAAACCTGTTTGTGAGGTGGCAGCAGCTGTAGCTGGAGTGCAAGCCTCAGTGAGCTGGTTTGGCAATACGGGGAGTCCATGGTGGAGCCCCCAGGATGCATGGGATAGGCCGCCCCAATTCCAGATTTGGAATGAGTGGACAATTCCATGATCTCAGACATCTTACATGGCCATATTCGGAGTTACCATTGTGAAGCTATATATAGGTATTGACCTATATGTAGTGCACGTGTGTAATGATATCCCCACACTCACGAAGTCCGGGGAACTGGCCCTGGACAGCGTGGGGGCACCTTTGCTAGTGCAAGGGCACCCTCACACTTAGTAATTTTGCACCTAGCCTTCAGTAAATGAAGGTTAGATATGTAGGTGATTTATAAGTTACTTCAGTGCAGTGAAAATGGCTGTGAAATAGTGTGGGCACTATTTCACTCAGGCTGCAGTGGCAGTCCTGAAGAAGGGTGTGTCTGAGCGCCTTATGGGTGGCAAAAGAAATGCTGCAGCCCATGAGGATCTCCTGGAACCCTAATGCCCTGGGTACCTGTAGGAGGCTGGCCTGGCTTGTAGTGGGTACCAAGGGGTACTTACACTCTGTACCAGGTCCAGTTATCCCTTATTAGTGTAGAAGAGGTGTTTCTAGCAGCCTAGGCTGAATGAAGGTAGCTATAGCAGAGCAGCTTAGGCTGAACTAGGAGACATGCAAAGCTCCTCCTATACCACTGGTGTCATATGCACAGTATCATAAGAAAACACAATACACAGATATACTAAAAATAAAGGTACTTTATTTTTATGACAATACGCCAAAAGTATCTCAGTGAGTACCCTCAGTATGAGGATGCCAAATATACACAAGATATATGTACACAATACCAAAAATATGCAGTAATACCAAAAGGAAGTAATGCAAGCAGTGTAAAGTTACAATAGATTGCAATAGGAGCACATAGGAATAGGGGCAACTCAAACCATATACTCCAAAAGTGGAATGCAAACCACGAATGGACCCCAAACCTATGTGAGCTTGTAGAGGGTCGCTGGGACTGTAAGAAAACAGTGAGGGTTAGAAAAATAGCCCACCCCAAGACCCTGTAAGGTATGTGTAAAGTGCACCTACAACCCCCAGAGAGCACAGAAGTCGTGATAGGGGGATTCTGCAAGGAAAACCAACACCAGCAATGCAACAACAGTGGATTTCTGGACCTGAGTACCTGTAAGACAAGGGGACCAAGTCCAAGAGTCGCGACAGTGTCAAGAGTGGGCAGGAGCCCAGGAAATGCCAGCTGAGGGTGCAAGGAAGCTGCCACCGGATAGAAGAAGCTTGGTGTTTTGCAAGAACTAAGAGGACTAGGAACTTCCCCTTCGGAGGATGGATGTCCCACGTCGTGAAGAAGCTTGCAGAGGTGTTCCCATGCAGAAAGACCGCAAACAAGCCTTGCTAGCTGCAAGGGTCGCGGTTAGGGTTTTTGGATGCTGCTGTGGCCCAGGAGGGACCAGGATGTCGCCACTTGGATGAGGATACAGAGGGGGCACCCAGCTAGTCAGGGAGCCCTCACAGAAGCAGGCAGCACCCACAGAAGTACTGGAACAGGCACTTAGAAGGGGACTGAACCGGAGTCCACCCGAAGTCAGAAAAGGGAGTCCCACGACGCTGGAGTACAACTCAGAAGGTTGTGCACTGCAGGTTAGAGTGTCGGGGACGCAGGCTTGGCTGTGCACAAAGGAAATCCTGGAAGAGTGCACCTGAGCCGGAGCAGCTGCAAATCACTCGGTACCCAGCAATGCAGTCTAGCGTGGTGAGGCAAGGACTTACCTCCACCAAACTTGGACTGAAGAGTCACTGGACTGTGGGAGTCACTTGGACAGAGTTGCTGAGTTCCAGGGACCACGCTCGTCGTGCTGAGAGGGGTCCCAGAGGACCGGTGATGCAGTCTTTTGTTGCCTGCGATTGCACGGGGAAGATTCCGTCGACCCACTGGAGATTTCTTCAGAGCTCCTGGTGCAAGAAGGAGGCAGGCTACCACCAGAGCATGCACCACCAGGAAACAGGCGAGAAAGCCGGCAGGATGAAGCGATACAAGGTTGCAGTAGTCGTCTTTGCTACTTTGTTGTGGTTTTGCTGGCGTCCTGAGCAGTCAGCGGTCGATCCTGTGGCACAAGGTGAAGAGGGAGATGCAGAGGAACTCTGGTGAGCTCTTGCATTCGGTATCTGAAGAATTCCCCAAACAGAGACCCTAAATAGCCAGAAGAGGAGGTTTGGCTACCTAGGAAGGAGGATAGGCTAGTAACAGAGGTAAGAGCCTATCAGAAGGAGTCTCTGACGTCACCTGCTGGCCCTAGCCACTCAGAGAAATCCAGTGTGCCAGCATACCTCTGAATCCAAGATGGCAGAGGTCTGGGGCACGCTGGAGGAGCTCTGGGCACCTCCCCTGGGAGGTGCAGGTCAGGGGAGTGGTCACTCCCCTTTCCTTTGTCCAGTTTCGCGCCAGAGCAGGGCGGGGGGATCCCTAAACCGGTGTAGGCTGGCTTATGCAGAGATGGGCACCATCTGTGCCCATCAAAGCATTTCCAGAGGCTGGGGGAGGCTACTCCTCCCCAGCCCTGACACCTTTTTCCAAAGGGAGAGGGTGTAACACCCTCTCTCTGAGGAAGTCCTTTGTTCTGCCTTCCTGGGTCAGGCCTGGCTGGACCCCAGGAGGGCAGAAACCTGTCTGAGGGGTTGGAAGCAGCAGCAGCTGCAGTGAAACCCGGGAACGGCAGTTTGGCAGGACCCGGGTCTGTGCTAGAGACTCAGGGGATCATGGAATTGTCTCCCCAATGCCAGAATGGCATTGGGGTGACAATTCCATGATCTTAGACATGTTACATGGCCATGTTCGGAGTTACCATTGTGACGCTATACTTAGGTAGTGACCTATGTATAGTGCACGCGTGTAATGGTGTCCCCGCACTCACAAAGTCCAGGGAATTTGCCCTGAACGATGTGGGGGCACCTTGGCTAGTGCCAGGGTGCCCACACACTAAGTAACTTTGCACCCACCCTTCACCAGGTGAAGGTTAGACATATAGGTGACTTACAAGTTACTTAAGTGCAGTGGTAAATGGCAGTGAAATAACATGGACGTTATTTCACTCAGGCTGCACTGGCAGGCCTGTGTAAGAATTGTCAGATCTCCCTATGGGTGGCAAAAGAAATGCTGCAGCCCATAGGGATCTCCTGGAACCCCAATACCCTGGGTACCTTAGTACCATATACTAGGGAATTATATGGGTGTACCAGTATGCCAATGTGAATTGGTGAAATTGGTCACAAGCCTGTTAGTGACAATTTGGAAAGCAGAGAGAGCATAACCACTGAGGTTCTGGTTAGCAGAGCCTCAGTGAGACAGTTAGGCATCACACAGGGAACACATACATATAGGCCACAAACTTATGAGCACTGGGGTCCTGGCTAGCAGGGTCCCAGTGACACATAACAAACATACTGACAACATAGGGTTTTCACTATGAGCACTGGGCCCTGGCTCGCAGGATCCCAGTGAGACAGTGAAAACACCCTGACATATACTCACAAACAGGCCAAAAGTGGGGGTAACAAGGCTAGAAAGAGGCTACTTGCTCACACAACCCCCCCCTCTCCCCCCACCCCCAAACGAGGGACAATAAGGCTAACCTTGGCCAGTTGAGACTTTATTGTCTAAGTGGTGATAAGTGGAGAGTAGCTCTGCAATAGACTGGTTACTCCCTTTATCATCCACTACATGGTTAGTTCCCTGTGGGGATGTAAACCACCCTGTTTGAAGTTTTTTAGCTAACCAACAATGTGAAGATATATTTTCAGAGTTTCTATCAGTAAGTTTTAGTTTAGAACAGTGGGAATTGTCCACTGGACCTATTTCTAGTGATGAGAATGCCAGACAGGGATGCTGTCTCAGTAAAGCCATAGCTGGGAAAACACTTTGTCCATATGGCTGTAAGAGAGAACAGGGATGCTGTTTCTCTTGAGTTGGAGCAGGGCAGGGATGCTGTCCTATGAGCTCCACACTAGGGCAGGGCTGATGTCCTAAGTGTTGTGAGGCAGTGCAGGGTTTCTGCACTAAAGTTTCTCTGGGAGGGTTGGAGCTATGCTCCATGTTAACTAAAATGGTGCTCTTTTTCTCACCAATATTAGTTATCCTACAGAGAGGTCCTTCCACCTCAGGGAGTACAGCTATGCTAGCTGATGATTCCCTTGGTACAGGTGCCACCCCAGGAGAGGTCTCTCCCACCACAGGAATGGTATCCTGAATTGCGGGGTGGTTAGGGGATGCTGTGATACCCTTTTTACCTGTTGTTGGAGCGGGTTCCTGAGTTTTCAGGCCTTTTTCTCTCCTTTGCTTTTTCATTTCAGTATAAATGAGAGGGAACAATTCCTCAGGAATACCCAGCATGGCTGCATGGGTATAAAACTCTACCTCAGCCCAACCTGAGGTCTCTAAATCATTACCTAAGAGACAGTCTACAGGTAAGCTAGGTGACACTACCACCTGCTTAGGGCCTGTAACTCCACCCCAACTAAGCTGAATTATAGCTAAGGGAAGAAACTTAGTGGAGTTATGGACATCAATAATTTTATACTGTTGTCCAATGATGTGTTGTTCAGAAGCCACTAGGTTTTCAGTCACCAAAGTGATACTGGCACCTGTGTCCCTGTAGGCCTGGGCCTCAACACCATTTATTGATACTGTCTGCCTGTACTTATCCATTGTAAGGGGACAAGCAGCCAGTGTGGCAAGGCCAATGCCACTAGGTGTGACAGAAACTGTCTTGGGACTGACCACCCCAGTTTCTATGATGGACCCATAAGTGAACCCAACACCCTTAGTTTGACTGTTGCCAGCAGTCCTACCACTATTACCACTACTGCTAGGGGCACTAGAGTTTGATGTATTAGTGGTGGTAGGCTCAGGGGGTTTACCTGGACAGGACTTATCCCCTGGCCTATGGCCTTTATTTTTATACACAAAGCACCAAGGCTTTTTAATGTGTGTATGTTGTGAAGAAGAGGAAGAATTTGATTTATCCCCACCCCCTGAAGAGTGTTTAGGATTTGAAGAAGGATCTTTGGTTTTACCCTTATCCCCATGCTTATCCTGAGGTTTCTCACCATCTTTCTTCTTGCCACCCTTGTCACCCCCTGTATGAACTTTTCTGTTCACTCTTGTTCTGACCCATTTGTCTGCCTTCTTTCCCAATTCTTGGGGAGAGGTCAGATCTGAGTCCACTAGATATTGGTGTAACAGGTCAGACACACAGTTATTCAGAATATGCTCTCTCAGAATAAGATTATACAGGCTTTCATAGTCAGAAACTTTACTGCCATGTAACCACCCCTCCAAGGCCTTCAGTGAACAGTCAACAAACTCTATCCAATCTTGTGAGGACTCTTTTCTGGTGTCTCTGAACTTAATCCTGTATTGTTCAGTGGTTAAGCCAAATCCATCCAAGAGTGCATCCTTCAAAACTGCAAACTTATTGGCATCGCTTTCTCTAACAGTAAGGAGCCTATCCCTACCCATTCCATTGAAAGATAGCCATAGAGTAGCAGCCCACTGCCTTTGAGGGACCCCCTGTACCATACAGGCCCTCTCAAGTGCAGCAAACCACTTGTTAATGTCATCTCCCTCCTTGTAAGGGGGAACTATCCTGTGCAGATTCCTGAAATCATGCTCTTTCACAGGATTGCTATCAGGAATACTGCTGCTGCCACCATGGGGTCCAAACCCCAACCTCTGTCTCTCATTCTCCAGATCTAGGGATTCCCTGTCTAGAGCCAGCTGTTGCTGTTTAAGCTTCAGCCTGGTCTCTTCCACTCTCAACTTATTGAGTTCCCTTTCTAACAATTTGTCTTGAAGGTCTGTGGGTTGGAAATGCTTGGACACATAAGAAATATTGGATTCAACAGAGGGAGACCTGCCTCTAACAGATTGCACTCTAACAACCTGGCCTTCAGGAACAAAACCATCCCTACTATGATGGGAGCTTCTATTACTACCTGTATTGCTAGGTGGTCTGCTAAGGGGCAGATTAGGAAGAGAACCCTGTACCACTCCCACAAGGGGCTCCCCTGAGTCTGAGTGTGAGCTATCTACTAACTTTTCTGATGAAGTGCCACCCTGGGCCTTATCATTCTCAATAAGCATGTTAGACAGAAATTCTCTAGAAGGGTTCTTTCCTACCACTAAACCTCTATCAATGCAGAGACTCCTTAGGCTCTTAAAGTTAAGATTGTCATAAGTTGTATTGACCATTTTAAGAGAAGTTCCTACATCAGACATGATAGAAGAAGGTTTAGGGACAGAGAGAAGAGAGAAAAAGTTTCAGGACTTTTTAAAGAACAGAAAAAAAAAACTTTTTCAAACTTCTGATACTTTTAGAAAGTTTAGGAGTACTTTTCAGCACTTAGCAGACAGTGTAAGAGAAGAAAAGCAAAACTTTTTGGTTAGGTGTACATACACTGAACTTGTTTTGTATATTATTCTCTTATGAAAAGTACACAATGACAAAGTGGTAAGTAGTTGCAAGTACTTATCCCACCGCTGCACAACCAATGTAAGAGGCTGGTCTGGCTTGTAGTGGGTACCAAGGGGTACTTACACTCTGTACCAGGTCCAGTTATCCCTTATTAGTGTAGAAGAGGTGTTTCTAGCAGCTTAGGCTGATAGAACGTAGCTATAGCAGAGCCGCTTAGGCTGAACTAGGAGACATGCAAAGCTCCTACTATACCACTGGTGTCATATGCACAATATCATAAGAAAACACAATACACAGATATACTAAAAATAAAGGTACTTTATTTTTATGACAATATGGCAAAAGTATCTCAGTGAGTACCCTCAGTATGAGGATGCCAAATATACACAAGATATATGTACACAATACCAAAAATATGCAGTAATAGCAAAATTAAGTAATGCAAGCAGTGTAAAGTTACAATAGATTGCAATAGGAGCAAATAGGTATAGGGGCAACACAAACCATATACTCCAAAGTGGAATGCGAATCACAAATGGACCCCAAACCTATGTGAGCTTGTAGAGGGTCGCTGGGACTGTAAGAAAACAGTGAGCGTTAGAAAAATAGCCCACCCCAAGATCCCGTAAGGTAGGTGTAATGTGCACCTACAACCCCCAGAGAGCACAGAAGTCGTGATAGGGGGATTCTGCAAGGAAAACCAACACCAGCAATGCAACAACAGTGGATTTCTGGACCTGAGTACCTGTAAGACAATGGGACCAAGTCCAAGAGTCGCAACAGTGTCGAGAGTGGGCAGGAGCCCAGGAAATGCCAGCTGAGGGTGCAAGGAAGCTGCCACCGGACAGAAGAAGCTTGGTGTTTTGCAAGAACGAAGAGGACTAGGAACTTCCCCTTTGGAGGATAGACGTCCCACATCGTGATTAAGCTTGCAGAGGTGTTCCCATGCAGAAAGACCGCAAACAAGCATTGCTAGCTGCAAGGGTCGCGGTTAGGGTTTTTGGATGCTGTTGTGGCCCAGGAAGGACCAGGATGTCGCCACTTGGATGAGGATACAGAGGGGGCGCCCAGCTAGTCAGGGAGCCCTCACAGAAGCAGGCAGCACCCACAGAAGTACCGGAACAGGCACTTAGAAGGGGAGTGAACCGCAGTCAGAAAAGGGAATCCCACAACGCCGGTGGACAACTCAGAAGGTTGTGCACTACAGGTTAGAGTGTCGGGGACCCAGGCTTGGCTGTGCACAAAGGAAATCCTGGAAGAGTGCACAGGAGCCGGAGCAGCTGCAAATCACGTGGTACCCAGCAATGCAGTCTAGCGTGGGGAGGCAAGGACTTACCTCCACCAAACTTGGACTGAAGAGTCACTGGACTGTGGGAGTCACTTGGACAGAGTTGCTGAGTTCCAGGGACCACACTCGTCGTGCTGAGAGGGGACCCAGAGGACCGGTGATGCAGCCTTTTGTTGCCTGCGGTTGCAGGGGGAAGATTCCGTCGACCCACTGGAGATTTCTTCAGAGCTCCTGGTGCAAGAAGGAGGCAGGCTACCCCCAGAGCATGCACCACCAGGAAACAGGCGAGAAAGCCGGCAGGATGAAGCGATACAAGGCTGCAGTAGTCGTCTTTGCTACTTTGTTGCGGTTTTGCAGGCGTCCTGAGCAGTCAGCGGTCGATCCTTTGGCAGAAGGTGAAGAGGGAGATGCAGAGGAACTCTGGTGAGCTCTTGCATTCGGTATCTGAAGAATTCCCCAAAGCAGAGACCCTAAATAGCCAGAAAAGGAGGTTTGGCTACCTAGGAAGGAGGATAGGCTAGTAACACAGGTAAGAGCCTATCAGAAGGAGTCCCTGACGTCACCTGCTGGCCCTGGCCACTCAGAGAAATCCGGTGTGCCAGCATACCTCTGAATCCAAGATGGCAGAGGTCTGGGGCACGCTGGAGGAGCTCTGGGCACCACCCCTGGGAGGTGCAGGTCAGGGGATTGGTCACTCCCCTTTCCTTTGTCCAGTTTCGCGCCAGAGCAGGGCTGGGGGATCCCTAAACCGGTGTAGGCTGGCTTATGCAGAGATGGACACCATCTGTGCCCATCAAAGCATTTCCAGAGGCTGCGGGAGGCTACTCCTCCCCAGCCCTGACACCTTTTTCCAAAGGGAGAGGGTGTAACACCCTCTCTCTGAGGAAGTCCTTTGTTCTGCCTTCCTGGGTCAGGCCTGGCTGGACCCCAGGAGGGCAGAAACCTGTCTGTGGGGTTGGAAGCAGCAGCAGCTGCAGTGAAACCCGGGAAAGGCAGTTTGGCAGTACCCGGGTCTGTGCTAGAAACTCGGGGGATCATCTAATTGTCTCCCCAATGCAAGAATGGCATTGGGGTGACAATTCCATGATCTTAGACATGTTACATGGCCATGTTCGGAGTTACCATTGTGACGCTATACATAGGTAGTGACCTATGTATAGTGCACACGTGTAATGGTGTCCCCGCACTCACAAAGTCCGGGGAATTTGCCCTGAACAATGTGGGGGCACCTTGGCTAGTGCCAGGGTGCCCACACACTAAGTAACTTTGCACCCAACCTTCACCAGGTGAAGGTTAGACATATAAGTGACTTATAAGTTACTTAAGTGCAGTGGTAAATGGCTGTGAAATAACGTGGACGTTATTTCACTCAGGCTGCACTGGCAGCCCTGTGTAAGAATTGTCAGATCTCCCTATGAGTGGCAAAAGAAATGCTGCTGCCCATAGGGATCTCCTGGAACCCCAATACCCTGGGTACCTTAGTACCATATACTAGGGAATTATATGGGTGTACCAGTATGCCAATGTGAATTGGTGAAATTGGTCACTAGCCTGTTAGTGACAATTTGGAAAGCAGAGAGAGCATAACCACTGAGGTTCTGGTTAGCAGAGCCTCAGTGAGACAGTTAGGCATCACACAGGGAACACATACATATAGGCCACAAACTTATGAGCACTGGGGTCCTGGCTAGCAGGGTCCCAGTGACACATAACAAACATACTGACAACATAGGGTTTTCACTAATGGCACTGGGCCCTGGCTAGCAGGATCCCAGTGAGACAGTGAAAACACCCTGACATATACTCACAAACAGGCCAAAAGTGGGGGTAACAAGGCTAGAAAGAGGCTACTTTCTCACAGTACCTAGGCACCATATAATAGGGACTTATAAGGGCAGTCCAGTGTGCCATTTGGAATTGGAATATGAAGTCACTAAACTATAGTGACTAATTTGGAATTGGAGAGAGCATAAGCACTGCAGTTCTGCTTTGCAGAACTTCAGTGACACAGTTAGGTACTACTGACAACATACACACATAGGCCCCAAACTATGAGCACTGGGATCCTGGCTAGCAGGATCCCAGTTAGACAGGCAAAACACACTGACAAATAGGTTTTTACCTATGAGCACTAGGGTCCTGGCTAGCAGGATTCCAGTGTGACAGTAAAAACATACTGACACACACTCACAAACAAGCCAACAGTGGTGGTAACCATGCTAGAAAGAGGCTACTTTCTCACATAACCCGACTCCCCACCCCAAACGAAGGACAATAAGGCTAACCTTGGCCAGTTGAGACTTTATTGTCTAAGTGGTGATAAGTGGACAGTAGCTCTGCAATAGAGTGGTTACTCCCTTCATCATCCACTATAATGTTACTTCCCTGTAGGGATGTAAACCACCCTGTTTGGAGATTTTTACCTAACCAACAGTGTGAGTGTAAATTCTCAGATTTTCTATTAGTATGTTTTAAAGTTGGGCAGTGGGATTGGTCCACTGGGCCTATGTCAAAAGAAGAGAATGGTAGACAGGGATGCTGTCTCAAAACCATAGCTGGGCAAAAAGTCTGTCCATATGGCTGCAAGAGAGAACAGGGTTGCTGTTTCTCTTGAGTTGTAGCAGGGCAGGCATGCTGTCCTATAAGCTCCACACTAGGACAGAGCTGCTTTCCTAAGTGTTCAGAGGTAGTGCACGGCTGCTGTACTAAAGTTTCTCTAGGAGGGCTGGAGGGTTGCTCCATATTTACTAAAATGGTGCAATTTTGAACATCTGCTTTACTTTTTCCACAGAGAGGTACTTTTACCTCTGGGAGTCCAGATGTGGTAGTTGAGGGCTCCTTTGGTACAGGTTCCACCCCAGGAGAGGCTTTTCCCACCACAGGAATGGTAACCTTAGTGGCAGGGTGGAGAAGGGATACTTTGATACCCTTTTTACCTATTGGTGGAGAGGGATCCTGAGATTTCAGGCCTTTTTCTCTCCTTTGCTTTTGCACTTCACCAGAAATGAGAGGAAGCAGTTCCTCCGGGATACCCAGCATGTTTGTATGGGTCCTAAACTCTACCTCAGCCCAACCTGAGGCCTCTAGGTCATTCCTAAGAGACAATCCACAGGTAAGCTAGGTGATACCACCACCTGCTTTAGGCTAGTAACTCCACCCCAACTAAGTTGAATTACAGCTAAGGGGAGAGACTGAGTGGAGTTCTTGACATCAGTAACTTGGTACTTCTGTCCAAGGAGGTGTTGTGCAGGTGACACCAAGTTTTCAGTCACCAAAGTGATACTGGCATCTGTGTCCCTGTAGGCCTGGGCCTCAACACCATTTATTTAAATTGACTGCTTGTACTTATCCATGTTAAGGGGACAAGCAGCCAAGGTGGCAAGGCCAATGCCACCAGGTGTGACAGAAACTGTATTGGGACTTTCTACCCCAGTTTCTATAAGGGACCCAAAAGTGAACTCAACTACACCCTTAGTTTTACTATTGCCAGTAGTCCCACTACTATTACCACTACTGCTAGGGACACTAGAGTTTGATGTATTAGTGGTGGTAGGCTCAGGGGCTTTACTTGGGCAGGACTTATCCCCTGGCCAATAGCCTTTACCTCTGCACACATAGCACCAAGGCGTTTTATTGTGTGTAGAGTGAGAAGAAGATGAAGTAGATGGTTTATCCCCACCCCAGAGGAGTGTTTTGGACCTGAAGAAGGATCACTGTGCTTACTTTTATCCCAATGGTTGTCCTGAGATTTTTCACCATCTTTCTTTTTGCTGTCCTTGTCACCCCCTGTATGAGCTTTTCTACTCACCTTTTTCTGACCCATTTGTCTGCCTTCTTTCCCAATTCTTGGGGAGAGGTCAGATCTGAGTCCACAAGATACTGGTGCAACAAATCAGACACACAATTGTTCAATATATGCTCTCTCAGAATTAGACTATACTGGCTTTTATAGTCAGTCACCCTACTACCATTTTTATCAACCTTCTAGGGTCTTCACTGAACAGTCTATAAAGTCTATCCAGTCCTGTGAAGACTCCTTTCTGGTCTCTCTGAACTTGATTCTATATTGTTCAGTGATTAAGTCTTGACCATCCAACAGTGCACTTTTCAGAATGTGGTAGTTGTCTGAGTCATCCTGCCTGACAAATAGGACTCTGTCACTCCCCTTGCCAGTGAAAGAGAACCACATGATTGCAGCTCACTGTGCTTGAGGGACCCTATGAACTTTACAGGCCCTCTCAAGTACAGCAAACCACTTATAACTGTCATCCCCATCCTTGTAAGGGGGAATAACCTTGTGCACATTTCTGGAATTAAATGTATGTTCTCTAACACTGGAGTTCCTGAAATTACTGCTGGTGCCACCATGGGGAACTAACCCCAACCCCTGCCTATCCCTTTCTACAGCCAGGGATTGCCTGTCTAAGGCCAACTGTTGCTGTTGTAATATCAGTCTGGCCTCTTCCAACCTCAGTTTTCTGAGTTCCCTATCTAGGGACGGATCCACAGGGTTAGAGGTGTGTCACACCTCTGAGACAGAAGTGACATGGGAATTTGCAGAGGAAGATCTATCCTTAACTTGAGTCACCCTAGATACCTGGCCTCTAGGTGTGAAGGGAGCCCTACTTGTGTGTGACCCCTTCCCACTACCAGCTACACTAGGGAATTTGTTGATGGAAAGAGTTGTGGAATGACCCTCCCCAGGATCTTCAGAATGCTCTCCTGAGTCTTCCTAGTTGGAATCACCCTCTACCTCCCTCTCTGGCTGTACCTTACCAGTGGTATGTCCCTGGTCATCCTCCAAGAGGAGATTTAAGATAAATTCCTTGTTGGGGTTCTTCCGAATGCCTAAACGTCTTTCAATGCAGAGACCCCTCAAACTTTTGAAATTCAGACTTTCATAAGTTGCCTCTACAGCTCTGGGGGTAGCCTCTACACCAGACATTGTGACAGAAAGAGGTTAGGGAAAAGAGTAAAGAGTTAGTAAACTATTAGGCCTAACATTTGAGAGAAAAGAAAAACAACTTTTCAGAATCTTTTAGAAAGTTTTAAAGAACATTTTAGAAAGTTAAGAATGACTTCTAGGTACAATTATGTAGCTCTCAGTACTGGTGTACACTTTTCTTGTGACAAGCACTAGTAACCACGTGGTAAAGCAATTGCAAGTAGTTATGCCACCGCTGCACCACCAATGTAGGAGGTTGTCCTGGTTTGTAGTGGGTACCTTAGGAACTTACACCTTATACCAGGTCCAGTTATCCCTTATTAGTGAAATGTAGGCAGTGGTCTAGCAGCCTAGGCTGTCTAGAGGTAGCTGTAGCTGAGCAGATAAGGCTGAACTAGGAGACATGCAAAGATCCTACAATACCACTGTAGTCACACAGTACTTATACACAATAAAAGACAATAGTCAGTGTAACCAAAAATAAAGGTACTTTATTTTAGTGACACAGGGCTAAAAATATCTTAGAGGCAATACTCCTTCTGGAGGTAGGTATTATACACAATATATACACTAGAGACCAAAATCAGGTAAGTAAATGGTCACAGAATAGTGCAAACAGTAGAAAATACAATAGAATGTAATAGGCCTAGAGGCAACACAAACCATATACTAAGAAAGAGGAATGCGAATCACAAATTCCCCACTAGGCAATTGTAGTGTGTAGAGGGGTGCTGGGAGTGTAAGAGAACATCAAAGGAAAGTAAAATACCCCTCCCCAGAGCCCAGGAAAGTAGGAGTAAAGTACTGCAAGTTTCCTCAGGACACACTACAAGTCGTGATAAGACTTATTGCAAGAACCAAGCAAGATTGCAAGCAACAAGTGGTGGATTCCTGGACCTGAAGATGTGTGAAGAAAGGAAACCAAGTCCAGAAGTCGCAGAAGATTCCAGGAAGGACAGGAGCCTCTGCCAACCTAGAAGATGGTGCAAAAGAGGATTCTCCGTTAGAAGTCTGCCGAAGAGCACCAAATAAGATGGCTGTGGGTTCGTGCGTGGTGCAGGAGATGTCCCACGTCGAGAAGTTGGATGCAGGCTGTTTGCGTTGCTGAATTCATCCAACAAGCCTTGGTTCAAGCAAGGTCACGATTTGCATCAAAATTGTGATGCCTGGACTCAGGCGGGACCTGCGGGCCTCAACTGGGGCTGAGGAGGCAGAGGGGGCACCCAACACTGGAGAGAGCCCACAGATGACCAGGCAGCACCCACAGAAGTCCCAGGACACGGGGACAAAGAAGGTGGAAATTGTGGTTGGTGCAGCACAACAAAAGAAGGTCCCACGCCGCAGGAGAACAACTCAGCGAGTTGTACGTTGCAGGATGGAGTGCTGGGCACCTGGGCTACACTGTGCATGAATGATTCTTGGAAGAAGTGCGCAGAAGCCAAAGGAGCTAGAAATGACGCGGAGCACAGGGGTACTGTCGCAAACCAAAAAGTCAAGCTCATACCTCCTCCAAATTCGGACAGCTGAACCTTTGGACAGTCTGGGTCGTGTTGGTCCACCACTTGTGTTCCAGGGAGCACGCTCATTGGTAGGAGAGGCATCCCAGAGAACCGGTCATCATCTTGGAAGGTGCCTGAAGAGCAGGGAAGTGGCTCTGTCACTCCAATGGAGATTCCTTCAGTTCTTCTGGTGCAGGGTCAAGACAGGAGTCCTCAGAGCGTGCACACCTTGGAAACCGTTGCAAAAGCTGGCTGGAGCTGAAGTTTCAGGTCACAGGAGTCGTCCTGGATACTTTGTTGCAGTTACAGCGGTTCCTGGAGCAATCTGCAGTTGATTCAAAGGTCAGAAGCTGAAACAGAAGATGCAGAGGATTCCTGGAGGAGTCTTGCAAGCTGAATCTGAAGAGGAACCCACAGGAGAGACCCTCATAGCCCTGAGAGGGGGATTGGCTACCTACTGTAGGAGGCTGGCCTGGTTTGTAGTGGGTACCTTGGGTACTTACACCTTACACCAAGTCCAGTTATCCCTTATTAGTGAAATGTAGTAGTGTTCTAGCAGCTTAGGCTGATAGAGGTAGCTATAGCAGAGCAGCTTAGGCTGAACTAGGAGACATGCAAAACTCATGCAATACCACTTATAGTTACACAGTACTTATACACAAGTAAAGACAATACTCAGTGTTACCAAAAATAAAGGTAGTTTATTTGGGTGACGCAGTACCAAAAATTTCTTAGAGACAATACTGCTTTTGAAGATAAGTATTATACACAATATATACACTAGACACCAAAATAAGACAAGTAATTAGATATAGGATAGTGCAAACAATAGGAAATGCTATGGAATGCAATGGGAGAAAATAGGTCTAGGGGCAACACAAACCATATACTAAGAAAGTGGAATGTGAATCACAAATTCCCCCATAGACAAGTGTAGTGTGTGCAGAAACACTGGAAGAGTAAGAATACAGTAAAGGTAAGAAAATTACCCCACCCCAGAGCCCAGAAAAGCAGGAGTAAAGAACTGCAAGTTTCCTTAGGACACACTGCACCTCATGATTGGAATTATTCCAAGATCCAACCAAGTCTGAAAACAACAAATGGTGGATTCCTGTACCTGAAGACCTGCAAAGGATGGAGACCAAGTCCAGAAGTTGAAAGAAGTTCCAGGAAGGACAGGAGCCCCTGCCAACCCAGAAGAGGGTGCAAAAGAAGAGTCCCCAGTTGGAAGAAGACTGCAGAAATGCACCCTAGGAAGATGTCAGCGGGTTCCTGCATGATGCACTGGATGTCCCATGTCGTGAAGTTGGATGCAGGCGAGTTTTGACGCTGGATTCCTTCAACAAGCCTTGGTTCCGGCAAAGTCACGTTTTGCGTCAACTAGGCGCTATCTGGACTCAGGAGGGACCTGGGAGCCTCAACTCCATGTGAGGAGGGAGAGGGGGCTCTCAGCACTTCAGAGAGCCCTCAGGACACCAGCTAGCACTTACAGGAGTCCCAGGCCACTGGGACAAAGGAGGGGCAAAATGCGGTTGGTGCAGCACTACAGAGGAAGGTCCCACACCGCCAGAGAACGACTCAGCGAGTTCAGCGTCACAGGATAGAATGCTGGGGATCTGGGCCAGGCTGTGCAGAAAGGAATTGTGCAAATAGTACACAGAAGCCTCAGGAGGTCAAGAAGACGTGGTGTACAGGGGTATTGTTGTTCTGGGGGAAGGCAAGGTCTTACCTCCTCCAAATTGGGACCTCAGGACAGTCTGTGTTGATGGGATCCACTCTCTGTGTTCCAAGGAGCACGCCTGTCACCAGGAAAAGAGTCCAAGAGAACCAGTCATCGACTTAGAAGGTGTCTGCGTGAGCAGGAGAGTGACTCTGTCACTCCACAGGAGATTTCTGTGGTCCTTCTGGTGCAGAGTGAAGACAGGGAGTCTTCAGAGCGTGCACACCGTGGAAACTGTTACAGTTACTGGCTGGAGCTGAAATTGCAAAGGAAAAATATCCCTTCTGAATACTTTGTTGCTGTTACAGCGGTTCCTGGAGCAGGCTGCGGTTGATCTTAGGTCAGAGGATGAAGTAGTAGTTGCAGAGGATTCCTGCTGAAAACTTGCAAGTAGAATCTGAAGAGAACCTACAGGAGAGACCCTAAATAGCCCTGAGGTGGGACTGGCTAACTTATCAGGTAAGGACCTATCAGGAGGGGTCTCTGATGTCACCTGCTGGCACTGGCCATTCAGGGGCCTCCAGAGTGCCCCCACACCTTGCAAAGCAAGATGGCTGAAGTCTGGGACACCCTGGAGGAGCTCTGGGCACCACCCCTAGGGTGGTGATGGACAGAGTAG